>NW_022589772.1:5707617-5786811 GCF_004348235.1 Phoca vitulina | reverse complement strand
CTTCTCCTTCTCCTTCTCCTTCTCCTTCTCCTTCTCCTTCTCCTTCTCCTTCTTCTTCTTCTTCTTCTTCTTCTTCTTCTTCTTTTCTAACATATAATGTATTATTTGTTCAGAGGTACAGGTCTGTGATTCATCAGTCTTACACAATTCACAGCACTCACCATAGCACATACCCTCCTAAATGTCCATCACCCAGCCACCCCATCCCTCCCAACCCCCAACACTCCAGCAACCCTCAGTTTGTTTTCTGTGATTAAGAATTCCTCATATCAGTGAGATCATATGATACTTGTTTTTCTCTGATTGACTTATTTCGCTTAGCATAATACCCTCTAGTTCCATCCTCATCATTGCAAATGGCAAGATTTCAGGTTTTTTGATGGCTGCATAATATTCCATTGTATATATATATACCACATCTTCTTTATCCATTCATCTGTTGATGGACATCTAGGCTCTTTCCGTAGTTTGGCTATTGTGGACATTGCTGCTATAAACATTGGGGTGCACGTACCCCTTCTGATCACTACATTTGTATCTTTGGGGTAAATACCCAGTAGTGCAGTTGCTGGGTCGTAGGGTAGCTCTATTTTCAACTTTTTGAGGAACCTCCATACTGTTTTCCAGAGTGGCTGCACCAGCTTGCATTCCCACCAACAGTGTAGGAGGGTTCCCCTTTCTTCGCATCCTCGCCAACATCTGTTGTTTCCTGACTTATTAATTTTAGCCATTCAGACTGGTGTGAGGTGGTATCTTGTTGAGGTTTTGATTTGGATTTCCTTGATGCTGAGGGATGTTGAGCACTTTTTCATGTGTCTGTTGGCCATTTGGATGTCTTCTTTGGAAAAATGTCTGTTCACATCTTCTGCCCATTTCTTGATTGGATCATTTGTTCTTTGGGTGTTGAGTTTGATAAGTTCTTTATAGATTTTGGATACTAGCCCTTTATCTGATATGTCATTTGCAAATATCTTCTCCCATTCTGTCGGTTGTCTTTTGGTTTTGTTGACTGTTTCCTTTGCTGTGCAAAAGTTTTTTATCTTGATGAAGTCCCAATAGTTCATTTTTGCCTTTGCTTCCCTTGACTTTGGCAATGTTTCTAGGAAGAAGTTGTTGTGGCTGAAGTCGAAGAGGTTGCTGCCTGTGTTCTCCTCTAGGATTTTGATGGATTCCTGTCTCACATTGAGGTCTTTCATCCATTTTGAGTTTATTTTTGTGTGTAGTGTAAGGAAATGGTCCAGTTTCATTCTTCTGCATGTGGCTGTCCAATTTTGCCAATACCATTTGTTGAAGAGACTGTCTGTTTTCCATTGGACATTCTTTCCTGCTTTGTCAAAGATTAGTTGACCATAGAGTTGAGGGTCCATTTCTGGGCTCTTTATTCTGTTCCATTGATCTATGTGTCTGTTTTTGTGCCAGTACCATACTGTCTTGATGATGACAGCTTTGTAATAGAGCTTCAAGTCCGGAATTGTGATGCCGCCGGCTTTGCTTTTCTTTTTCAACATTCCTCTGGCTATCTGGAGTCTTTTCTGGTTCCATACAAATTTTAGGATTATTTGTTCCATTTTTTTGAAAAAAGTTGATGGTATTTTGATAGGAATTTCTTTAAATGTGTAGATTGCTCTAGGTAGCATTGACATCTTCACAATATTTGTTCTTCCAATCCATGAGCATGGAACGTTTTTCCATTTCTTTGTGTCTTCCTCAATTTCTTTCATGAGTATTGTATAGTTTTCTGAGTACAGATTCTTTGCCTCTTTGGTTAGATTTGTTCCTAGGTATCTTATGGTTTTGGGTGCAATTGAAAATGGATCGACTCCTTAATTTCTCTTTCTTCTGTCTTGTTGTTGGTGTACAGAAATGCCACTGACTTCTGTGCATTGATTTTATATCCTGCCACTTTACTGAATTCCTGTATGAGTTCTAGCAGTTTTGGGGTGGAGTCTTTTGGGTTTTCCACATAAAGTATCATATCATCTGCAAAGAGTGAGAGTTTGACTTCTTTGCTGATTCGGATGCCTTTTATTTCTTTTTGTTGTCTGGTTGCTGTGGCTAGGACTTCTAGTACTGTGTTGAATAGCAGTGGTGATAGTGGACATCCCTGCCGCGTTCCTGACCTTAGGGGAAAAGCTCTCAGTTTTTCCCCATTGAGAATGATATTCGCTGTGGGTTTTTCATAGATGGCTTTTATGATATTGAGGTATGTACCCTCTATCCCTATACTCTGAAGAGTTTTGATCAAAAAAGGATGCTGTACTTTGTCAAATGCTTTTTCTGTATCTGTTGAGAGGATCATATGGTTCTTGTTCTTTCTTTTATTAATGTATCGTATCACATTGATTTATGTGCGGATGTTGAACCAACCTTGCAGCCCAGGGATAAATCCCACTTGGTCGAGGTGAATAATCCATTCAGTGTACTGTTGGATCCTATTGGCTAGTATTTTGGTGAGAATTTTTGCATCCATGTTCATCAGGGATATTGGTCTGTAATTCTCCTTTTTGATGGGGTCTTTGTCTGGTTTTGGGATCAAGGTAATGGTGGCCTCATAAAACGAGTTTGGAAGTTTTCCTTCCATTTCTATTTTTTGGAACAGTTTCAGAAGAATAGGTATTAATTCTTCTTTAAATGTTTGGTAGAATTCCCCTGGGAAGCCATCTGGCCCTGGGCTTTTGTTTGTTGGGAAATTTTTGATTACTGCTTCAATTTCCTTAGTGGTTATGGGTCTGTTCAGGTTTTTTATTTCTTCCTGGTTCAGTTTTGGTAGTTTATATGTCTCTAGGAATGCACCCATTTCTTCCAGATTATCTAATTTGCTGGCATAGAGTTGCTCATAATATGTTCTTATAATTGTTTGTATTTCTTTGGTGTTGGTTGTGATCTCTCCTCTTTCATTCATGAGTTTATTTATTTGGGTCGTTTTTCTTTTCTTTTTGAGAAGGAGAAAGAGTCTTAAGCAGAGTCTTAAGCCCTGGTCACAGGGCTCGATCTCATGACACTGAAATCATGACCAGAACTGAAACCAAGAGTCAGTCACTTTACCAACTGAGCCACTCATGCACTCCTGTAGACATATTTTTGAATAATCATTCATTTGCCTAAGGGTTGTAAAACTATTCAGTTTTTCTATTTCTTTCCAGTTCAATTTTGGTAAGATATATCTCTATCTTTATCTCTAGCTCTATCTCTATCTATCTATCTATCTATCTATCTATCTATCTATCATCTATCATCTGTCTATCATCTGTCTATCTATCATCTGTCTATCTATCTATCATTTATCTATCTATATCTTTCCAGTTCAATTTTGGTAAGATCTATCTATCTTTGGTTTATACAGATTGATACAATTTGTTGGCATAATTTTATTATATATTTTATATTTGTTTTTTGTTTGCAGTATCTATAATTTGGTACCCCATTTCATTCCTAATATTGTTTATTTCTGTCTTCTATCTTATTTTTCTTTGTTTAATCTTGACAGTAATTTCATTAGTTTTATTGTTTTTTGTTTTATTCTTTTCAAAGAATCATCTTTTGTCTTCATTCATTTTCTATTGTTTGCTTTTGTCTATTTCATTCATTTATGCTTTTATTAATTATCATTTATTTCTATCTTATCTGGGTTTATTTTGCTGTTCTTTTACTAACTTCTTAAGATATATATATTTGGAGCTCTTTGGAAGAACACTGGAGACATAATGACTATTTATCCTTAAATACTTGTGTGTATTCTTTTTTTACATAACCACACAGCAATTATAAAAATCAGGAAATTAACATTGGCTCATTACTATTATCTGATCTACAAACTCCATTCAAATTTTGCCATTTATGCTGATAATGTCATTTATAGAAAACAATTTTTGATTTCTGATCCAGGTTCCAGTTCAGGATCACACATCACATTTATTTGTGATATCTCTTTAGTCTCCTTTAATCTAGAATAGTTCCTTATCCTTTCTTTGTCTTTAATGACCTTGATAGTTTTGAAGAGTTTAGGCTAGTTATTTTTGTACAACACTCTCAAATTGTTTATTTGTTTTTCCATGACTAGATTCAGACTACATGTTTTGGTAGGAGTACCACAGAATTAATACTGTGTCCTTCTCAGAGCCCTATATGAGGAATCAACAATGTTGATTTGTCCTTTTCTGTTGATATTAATTTTGATTTACAGGTTAAGGTAGAATCTACCAAGTTTCTCCACTGTAAGTTTCCAATTTTTTAATTTGTATGCAACAAATATCTTAGGGAGAGATACTTTGAAATTATATAAATATCCTACTCCTCAAACTTTTACCCACTTGTTTTAGTATCCACTGGAAATTCTTGCCTGAGTCAATTATTATTATGATAGTTTGGTTTCCAGACTTTGATTTTTTAACCCCATAATTCCTTCTACATTTGTTAGTTGGCATTCCAATGTAAAAAGATATTTTGCTCTTTATGTATTTATTTACTTACAGTAGTATGCATTTATGTATTCTTATTTTATTTGATAGGTTATAACTTATTACCATCATTATATATTTTGATACTCAAATAGTCTAAGATCTGGCCAGTGAAAGCCCTTTGATAAGACACTTATATCCCTTTGGCATGTGCTTATTGTTACTTGAGCACTTCCTTACTTTCTGATTTTAAAAGGTACTCCAGACTCATCTTTTAATTTCCCAGCTTCAGCTCTGGAATGAGCCATTTCTTCAAGGAGTATATAGGCCAAGATATATATATATGTATATGTATTTCTATGTTTATTTATAGACATAAAATTCAAATTTGTTATTTTAATTTATGTTATTATATAACATTAAATATGTGCTATTATATGTATAATAGTATGTATGTGTAAAAATCCAAGAGTTCACACTGATACCTCTAATTCTACTCCAACACCACAGAGTTGATTCTAGCCTTCCCACTTTCCACACTTGTAACTCTGTTTTCCAACAGTGAGAAATCTGGCTCCCATTATCCAAAATATATTTACTCATTTGCTCAATCCTAGAATGCACAGAAAACAGTTTTATTATTGTTAACCCATTTCACTGTGAAAAACAAACCTGTAACTCAAGTTCAATACTTTTTTACATTTTTCTTTGGTATTTAGGCTGAGGACATCAAAACAGTATGTTCAAACATTATTTGGGTTTATTCTGTCCCCTCCTTCAGCTTTGTTGTAAGTTAGATTCATTTGTTTCTGTTTCCATTTTATTTTATGTTTTTCCCCATCCTTTTTTATTTTAGATTTTTTTGTATGTGAAATATTGACATGGTTCCAAAGTCAGAACCATAGACAAAAGAGTATTCAGAAAAGTGTAATTACCTCCATCCTCTATTCCCCTTTCCCATCCCATCCTTTCTACCCTGCACCCCCACCCTCCCATAGGTACAAATCTCATTATTTCTGCTTTTTACTTCCTATGTTTCCTTTTGCATACATGAACATTTATATATATCTTTTTATATTTATCTTCTTATTTACACAAAAGGTAACTTACAATACACTTTTACACTTCGCTTTTTCCATCCACTTAACAGTATATCCTGGAACTAATGTTCAGAGGTCTTCTTCATTCTTTCTTTAAAAATTATAATTAGTAGACCTTTTCTTTTTTGAGCAGTTGTAGGTTTACACAAAAAATTTAGCTAAAGGTATGGAGAGTTCCCATATGCTCCTCACTTTCCTGCAATTTCCTTTATTTTTAACATCTTGCATTCATGTGGTACATTTATTACAAGTGATGAGCCAATATTGACACATTATTATCAAAGTCCATAGTTTACATTAAGGTTCACTTTAGTGTTGTACATTCTGCAGGTTTTGATAAATGTATATTAACATGTATCTATTATTGTAGTATCATATAGAAAATTCACTGCCCTAAAAATCTCCTGTTCTCCAACTATTCATCCACCCCATCCCTTCCAAATTCCTGGCAACCAGTGATCTTCTTGCCCTCTCAATAGTTTTGTCTTTTCCAGAAGTCATATAGGTGGAATAACACAGTATATAGCCTGTTCAGTTTGGCTTCTTTCAGTTAGCAATATGCACTCAGGGTTCTTTCATGTCTTTTCATGTCATGATACTTCATTTCTTTTTATCTCTGAATAATATTCTATTGTATGAATGCATTATAGTTTGTTTATTCATTATAGTTTGTTATTTATTATAGTTTGTTTAGCCATTCATTCAATTCATAACTGAAGGGTATCTTGGTGGTTTCCATTTTTGGCAATTATTAATAAATCTATAAACATTTGTGTGCAGGTTTTTTTTTTTTTAAAGATTTTATGTTTTTTTTTTAATTTTTTATTGTTATGTTAATCCCCATACATTACATCATTAGTTTTAGATATAGTGTTCCATGATTCATTGTTTGTGCATAACACCCAGTGCTCCATGCAGAACGTGCCCTCCTCAATACCCATCACCAGGCTAACCCATCCTCCCACCCCCCTCCCCTCTAGGACCCTCAGTTTGTTTTTCAGAGTCCATCGTCTCTCATGGTTCTTCTCCCCCTCCGATTTCCCCCCCTTCATTCTTCCCCTCCTGCTACATTCTTCTTCTTTTTTTCTTTCTTAACATATATTGCATTATTTGTTTCAGAGGTACAGATCTGAGATTCAACAGTCTTGCACAATTCACAGCGCTTAGCAGAACACATACCCTCCCGTGTCCATCACCCAGTCACCCCATCCCTCCCAAAAGATTTTATGTTTTTAAGTAATCTCTGCACCCATTGTGGATCTCGAACTTACAACCCTGAGATCAAGAGTCACATGCTCTACCGACTGAGCCAGCTAGGCGCCCCTGTATGCAGGTTTTTGTGTAGAAATAAGTTTTCAACCCATCTGCATAAAATACAAAGGAGTACAATTGCTGGAAAATATGGTAAAATTATGTTCAGTTTTGTAAGAAACAGGCAAACTGTCTTCCAAAGTAGCTGTAACATTTTGCATTCCCACTAGCAATGAAAGAGAGTTCCTATTGCTCCACATCCTCTGTAGCATTTATTGTTGTCAGTGTTGTGAATTTTGGCCATTTTAATGGGTGTGTAGTGGTATCTCATTGTTTTTTTTTTTTGCTTTGTTTTTTAAATTTTTTTTTTTTTTAAGATTTTATTTATTTGTGAGAGAGACAATGAGAGACAGAGAGCATGAGAGGGAGGAGGGTCAGAGGGAGAAGCAGACTCCCTGTTGAGCAGGGAGCCTGATGTGGGACTCGATCCCGAGACTCCAGGATCATGACCTGAGCCGAAGGCAGTCGCTTAACCAACTGAGCCACCCAGGCGCCCGTGGTATCTCATTGTTTTAATTTGCATTTCCCTAATGATGTTGAGCATCTTTTCCTATGCTTATTGCCATCTGTATATCTTCTTTGGTGGGGTGTCTCTTCCGATCTTTTGCCCATTTTAAAATTGTGTTGTTTTTGTGCTATTGAATTTTAAGAGTTCTTTATTTATTTTGGATACCAGTTCTTCATTTGATATGTGTTTTACAAAGATTTTCTCCCGGTCTGTGGCTTGTCTCTTAACAGTGACTATTGTAGACCAGAAGTTTTTAATTTTAATGAAGTCTAACTTATTAATTTTTTATTTTATGGATTGTGCTTTTGGTATTGTGTCTAAGAAATTATTTGCCAAACCTAAAGCCACACAGGTTTCTCTTGTTATCTTCTAGGAGTTTTGTAGTTTTGCATTTTACATTTAGGTTTATAATCCATTTTGGGTTAATTTTTGTGAAAGACTTAAAGTCTACATCTAGATTAATGTTTTTGCATGTGACTGTCCTGTTGTTCCAGCACTTTTTGTTGAAAATAGTGCCTTTTTATATTGAATTGCCTTAGTTCCTTTATCAAAGATCAGTTGACTGTATTTGTGTGGTCAATTTCTGGTATCTGTTATGTTCCATTGATCTATTTGTCTCTTTTTTCACCTATACTACACTGTCTTGATTAAAGTAGCTTTATAGTAAGTCTTGAAGCCAGTTAGTGTCAGTCCTCTGACTTTGTTCTCCTTCAATATTGTGTTGGCTATTCTGTGACTTTTGCATTTTCATATAAACTTTAGGATTAATTTTTCAATATGCATAAAATAACTGATGGAATTTTCATTGGGATTACATTGAATCTATAGATCAAGTTGGAGAGAATTAATATCTTGATAATATTGTTTCTTTCTACCTGTGTACATGGACTGTCTTTCCATTTATTTAGATAGTCTTTGATTTTTTCCATCAGAGTTTTATAGCTTTCTTCATATAGATCTTGTACATATTTTGTCAGATTTATACCTAAGTATTTCATTTTCTTGGTGCTAATATAATTGGTGTTGTGGTTAAAATACTTTTTTAGCTTTATTGAGGTTTAATTGGTACAAAAAAATTGCACACATCAAATGTATATGTCTTGAATGAGTTTGGACATATAAATATATTTGTGATACCTATCACCACAACCAAGGTATTAAACATATCCATTACCTCCAAAAATTTCACCGTGTTCTTTCATATTTTGCTTTGTTTTTGGTAAGAACATTTAACATGGGATATATCATATTAACGTATTTTAAGGTGCATAACACTATATACAATGATACCGTTTTATTTTAAGTAAGTTCTATTTGCAACATGGGGTTTTAACTCATGACCCTGAGACCAGGAGTAGCATGCTCTTCTGACTGAGCCAGCCAGGCAACCCATTATTGTTTTTAATTTCAAATTCCAATTTTTCAACTGGCAACTGACTTTTGTGAATTATCCTTGTATCCTGTAAACTTGTTATAGTTGCTTCTTAGGAGTTTTTTTGGTTGATTCTTTGGGTTTTTCAGCAGAGACAATCATATCATCTGTGAACAAAGACAGTTTTATTTTTTCCTTCCCAATCTGTATACCTTTTCTTGCCATATTGCATTATCTAGGACTTTCAGTATGATGCTGAATAGGAATGATGTTGAATAGTGAGATGGACATCCTTACGTTGTTTCTGATTCTAGGGGAATAGCATCTAGTTTCTTACCATTAGGGAATATGTCAGCCATAAGCTGTTTGTAGATGTTCTTTATCAAGTTGAGGAAGTTCTTCTCGACTCTTACTTTGCTAAGAGTTTCCATCATGAATGGTGTTGGATTTTATCAAATGCTTTTTCTTTTTTTGGCTGGGTACAGTCTACTTCATTGATCATACATGACAAGGTAGGACTCCCTAAACTTTTCCCCTTCTACAGGGGGTCTGGGTTTGAAATTGTATTGATGTTGGGAGATTCTCAGTGTGTTGAGAGATGAGTTGGGCCAAGGAGTCTCCAGTAACTGAAGGATTCTGTCTTCCTCTTGTGCTTTCATTGGAGCTGGTAGTCCAGGGGGCTCTTACTCCATGGAGGCCATGTGTCCATCACCTGATTGCTGTAGCCAGATTCATTGTCATACCAAGAAATGAGCCAGACTAAATGGTCATTGAGAGCAATGCCAGCCCCAGCATCAGAGGTGGAAGAGTGAGTGTTGCTGTTAAAGTCCCAGGAGACAATTTGGTCCTCAGTGTAGCCCAAGATGCCCTTGAGGGGGCCCTCTAATGCCTGCTTCACCACATTCTTTATGTCATTTTATTTGGCAGCTTTCTCCATGCAGCAGGTCGGATCTATGACTGATACACTGGGGGTGCGGACATGTGAGGCCATGCCAGTGAGCTTCCCATTCAGCTCAGGAATAACCTTGCTCACAGCCTTGGCAGCACCAGTAGAAGCAGGGATAATGTTGTGGGCAGCCCCTTGGCCATCACACCACAGCTTTCCAGAGGGGCCATCCACAACATTTTGGGTGGCAGTGATGGCATGGACTGTGGTCATGAGTCCCTCTATGATGCAAAAGTTGTCATGGATGACTGCAGCCAGAGGGGCCAAGCAGTTGGTTGTGCAGGAGTCATTGCTGATAATCTTGGGGAGTTGTCATACTTTTCATGGTCCATACCCATCACAAACATGCAAGCATCAGCAGAAGAGGCAGAGATGATGACCCTCTAAAATGCTCATATTTTCTTGAGGATTTTTTTTATCTACGTTCATGAGAGACACTGGTCATAGTTTTCCTTTCTTGTAATATCTTTGTCTGATTCTGGTATTAAAGTAATGCTGACCTCAGAATGAGTTAGGAAGTATCACCTCAACTTCTATTTTCTAGGAAAGCTTATAGAGGTTTAGTATAATCTCCTTAAATGTTTGGTAGATTTTGCCTTGGTAGAATTCACCATCTGAGCCTGTTGCTTTCTGTTTTGGCATGTTATTATTATTGATTTAATTTTTAATAGATACAGACTTATTAAGATTGTCTATTTCTTCTTTTGTGAGTTTTGGTAAATTGAATCTTTCAAGGAATTGTTCCATTTCAATTAAGTTATCTAATTTGTGAACGTAGAGTTTTCTTTAATATTCCTTTATTATTCTTTTAATGTCTGTGGGATCAGTAGTGATGGTCCTTCTTTCATTTCTAACTTTAGCAAATTTGTGTGTGCTCTTTTTTTTTTCTTAGTTAAGCTAAGTACAAATTCATCAATTTTATTGACCTTTTCAAAGAACCAGCTTTTGGATTTGCTGATTTTCTCTACTGATTTCCTGTTTTCAATTTTAGTGATTTTTGCTCTACTTTTTATTATTTCTTCTGCTTATTTTGTATTTAATTTGCTCTTCTATTTTAAAATTTATTCTACTTTTTTTCATTTCCTAAAGTGGAAGCTTAAATTATTGATTTTAGGTCCTTATTCTCTAATATTCAATGCTATAAATTCCCTCTAATTACTGCTTTTGCTGCATACCACACATTTTATAATTTTAATTTTAATTTAGTTTAAAATATTTTTTGTAGGTTCCAGTTTTTATTTGAAATCCAGTTAGTTAACAGATAGTGTAATATTAGTTTCAAGAGTAGAATTTAGTGACTTATTGCTTACATATAACACCCAGTGCTCATCACAAGTGCCCTACCCAATACCCGTCACCCATTTAGCCCAGCCCCTTGCCCACCTCCCCTCCAGCAACCCTCAGTTTGTTCTCTGTAGTTTAGAGTCTGCTTTATGGTTTGCCTTTCTCTCTCTTCCCCGCCCCCTATGCTCTTCTGTTTTGTTTCTTAAATTCCACATGAGTGAAATCATATGGTATTTGTTTTTCTCTGACTGACTTCTTTGCTTAGCATAAAATATTCTAGCTCCATCCATGTCATTGCAAATGGCAAGATTTCATTCTTTTTTATGGCTGAGTAATATTCCATTATATATATATACCACAACTTCTTTATCCATTCATCAGTCAAAATATGTTTTAATTTCTCATGAGACTTCTTTGAACCACATGTTATTTAGAAGTGTGTTGTATTTGGTCTTTTTTTCAGCTATCTTTTTGTTATTGATTTCTGGTTTAATTTCATTGTAGCTTGAGAGCATATTTTGTATGGCTTCTCTTCTTTTAAATTTGTTAAGTTGTGTTATACGTCCTAGAATATGGTCTATCCTGGTGAATATTCTGTATGAATTTGAGAAGAATGTGCATTCTGCTGTTATTAGATAATGTATTCAATAGATATCAGTTAGATCCAGTTAACTGTTGGTACTGTTCAATTCAACAATGTCATTATAAATTTTCAGGCTGCTGGATCTGTTCATTTTTTAATTTTTATTTTTAAGTAATCTCTACACCCAGCGTAGGGCTCAAACTTACAACTCCATAATCATGAGTCATATGCTCCACTGACTGAGCCAGCCAGGCGCTCCTGGATCATTAATTATTGGTGGAGGAATGTTGAAATCTCCAGCTGTAATAGTGGATTTATCTATTTCTCCTTGAAGTTCTATCAGCTTTTGCGTACATATTTAGACACTGTTGTTAGTTGCATACACATTAAGGATTGCTATGTCTTCCTGGTTAATTAAACTTTTATCATTATGTAATGCCCTTCTTTATCCCTAATAACTTTCCTTGCTCTGAAGTCTGTTTTGTCTGATATTAATAAAGCCACTCTAGCTTTCTTTTGATTACTATTGCCATGTTATATTTTTCTCTATCCCTTTACTTTTAATCTATATATGTCTATATTTAAAGTGTCTTTTTTGTAGGCAACATATAGTTGGGTCTTGTTTTTTGTTTTTTGATCCATTTTGACAGTCTCTGTCTTTAACTGGTATATTTAATCTATTGACTTTTAAAGTGATTATTGATAAAGTTGTATTAACACCAACCACATTTGTTATTGTTTTCTATTAGTTGCCCTTGTTCTTTATTATTATGATTATTATTTTTTGGTCTTCTTCGCTTTTTCTGTCTTCCCTGGTTTTGAGTATTTTGCATGATTTCATTTTTTCTACTTTCTTAGCATATCAATTACATTTCTGTTTTACTTTTTAGTGGTTGTCCACTCATTTGCAACATACATTTACAACTAATTCAAGTCTACTTTCAAATAGTGGTCTACTATTACATGGATAGTACAAGTAGCTTATAACCAAGTATTCCCATTTCTTCCCTGCTGTCCCTCATAGCATTGTTGTCATTCATTTCACTTATCCATAAGCTATATCCCTGAATGCATTGTCGCTATTATTTTGAACAAACTGTTACCTGTTAGATCGATTAAGTATAAGAGAAATAAAAGGTTTTATTTTACCTTCATGTATTCCTAATGCTCCTAATGTTTTTCCTTTCTTCATGTAGATCTGAGTTTCTGATTTATATAATTTTTCTTCTTTCTGAAGAACTTCTAAAAACATTTCTTGCAAGGCAGATCTAGTAGCAACAAATTCCCTCAATTTGGGTTTGAGAAAGTATTACTCTTTCACTTTTGAAGAATCATTTTTTTTAAAGATTTTGTTTATTTATTTGACAGAGAGAGAGACAGCGAGAGAGGGAACACAAGCTGGGGGAGTGGGAGAGGGAGAAGCAGGCTTCCCGCTGAGCAGGGAGCCCGATATGGGGCTTGATCCCAGGACTCTGGGATCATGACCTGAGCCGAAGGTAGAAGCTCAACGACTGAGCCACCCAGGCACCCCGAAGAATCCTTTTTACAGGGCACAGAAGCCTGATTGTGTTTTTTGTTTGTTTGTTTTTAGATGTGTCTCTCTTTTTTATTTCACATAACCACAATGTCATTATTCACACCTAAAAACATTTAATAATGATTTCTTAATATCATCTAATCTTCAGTCAGTTGTTTTCATTAAAATTTTTGTTTGTATTATAAATATCTTTTTACAGTTGATTTATTTGGAGTTTTACATTCTAATAGGATATGTTCTTGTTGAACAAACAGCTGAATCTTGATATTTTATTACTCAGCAAAAAATAGATAATGATGATTTGTTTTTTAACCCTTTAATATTTTAATCCACTTTCTTCTTCCTTTGTAGTTTCTGAAGAGAAGTCAACATAATTCTTATCCTTGCTTCTTTATGTGTAAGGTGCTTTCCTCCTCTATATTCTCTCTTTTTTCCACCATCATTCGTCTCCAAGTCTCAAGACAGGCAATATATTCCTTTTGGTTATTGAAATGGCAGATTTATTTCTAGATTATTTTTAAATTACCTCAGAAATTGGGGGTTCAGGATTTGTATAAGGACCTTTTGGTTGATTCCACACCTGAAGAGGCCCTGGACTTTGTCTTCTGTTCTCTATGTCCTTTAAATATGTAAAAAGTAATGCTTAATTCCACCCAATTTGGTGAGTATTATTAAGAAGAAAGCTTCAGTGTTCTACTTAACTTTCTGGGAAGCTATTCTTTTAAGTTTTTAAATTTTAATTCCAGTATAGTTAATGTACAGTTATATTAATTTCAGGTATACAATACAGTGATTCAATAATTCTATACATGGATGCCATATTTTTTAATACCTAGCAAAACTATTCCTCATCTTTTGTCAGACCCTAAAATGCACTAAAATATTTGACCATTATTTTTGTTGTTTTCAGATGGAGGATCATTCTAGGCACAGCCTGTTTTGTTGCTGAAAATGGAACCTTTCTGAGAAACCAGAAAAGATAGTAGTTTTATGTTTTCCTATGTTTTGTGTGCAACAAAAATATATTCCACTATTTTTTGGTTTGAAGATATATTTTTATTTTAGGGTAGTCATGATTGATAATACAGTTGATCCTGAAGGACTGGAAACAACAGATCAATAATTAAAAGGAGATAAATTATCTTATAATCATTACTATCAACTTTATTTCCTTCTACTTGAAAAACAGATTACAAAAGATAACTGAAATCTTTAGGCATTATTCATTGCTTCATTTTTTAAGAGAAAGCCTTTAAATGCATCTTCTCTTACCACTGTACTTGAAGTTAGGTTATCAAAATCTTTAGTGTTATTTTTCTTCATAGCTGTGATAAATCTGAATGAAAGCCATATTACAACATCTTGGCAATTTCTGTGGATTATAAGGACCCAGTCTTTCAACGTGTGAAGGTGTATTGTGATTACTGAATGATATATGTCACATCTTTAGAAATCCCCCTGTCTTGAGGTACCTGGGTGGCTCACTTGGTTAAATGTCCGACTTGATTTTGGCTCAGATCATGGTATCAGGGTTGTGAGATTGAGCCTCATGTTGGGCTCTGTGCTCAGCAGAGAGTCTGCTTGAGATTCTCACTCTCCCTCTCCCTCTGCTCCCCTCTTTCACTCTCTCTCTCAAATAAATGAACAAATCTAAAAAAAAAAGAAATCCCCATGTCTTTGTGATTAGGGGAGAACCATCTATTTTTTTTTTTTGTCAGTGATACTGTAAAAATATGGAATGGCTTATATTTTACAGTTATCTTGGTGGTATAGTATTCTTTACTGATATAATAATTTGAAAAACCCTGAATTTCTGAAGCAAAGAGTTAATTTGTCCTGAGCTTGTCAAACAAGGCCATAATTTGAAGTAGAAAAAGTTATCCTCAGTTCATCTTCATAATTTCTGCATTTATGACATTTCCCTTTTATATTTATACTGAATTCCCTAAATTTTAATAAAAGCTTTTATTGTGCCCTTACACTATGGAAAAGTATTTATGTACTGTTTCTAAAATTTCTGCCAATTTATGCTACAAATAAAGAGTTGCTCTCTATAGACAGGTAACCGAATAATTTTTTGACATCTGTGGCTAGCTATAATATTTAACAGAAATGGAATCTACTGCACTCATTTAAATGTTATTTTAGACATAAAAGAAGTAAATTTAAAAAGGGTAATTTCATGATCCAAATATCAAAGTTAGGATTTCTAAATCTGAAACAGATACTCTTATTATATAATTTATACAATGAGAGAGATGAAATAAACTTCATACTTTTTTCTGCCAACCTCTGTATGTACAGTGTTAACTGAGGCTTTTAATATTCCTGAAAGCCAGAAGTCTAATATTCAATAATTATGGAAGTTGCAAAATATTAAGAATTTGGGGGGAAAAGCCTTATTCAGATTAATATAATCATCTTTAATGTGTAATAATATCGTTTTATGTGATGTGATGAGCACTGGGTGTTATATGCAACTAATGAATCATTGAACACTACACCAAAAACTAACGACATACTATATGTTGGCTAATTGAATTTAAATAATAAAAAATGAATATCATTTCAAGTAGACCTTAAACTGGAGTTCTAATTCTTCTGCCTCTATGCTAAACCTTTCTTTTTCAGATCTTTTTGAATATGCATGTGTTTTCTTTTTAGTAGTGGGTATAATTCTAACAAATTTCAGATCTCAATTATGGCATTGAAACTTGAAGGCAGAGTAGTTAAAGAGTTCTATCCTCTATGCAACCAAAGCTTAATCAATCATCATTGGTGCCTCTAGTTACATATCTCAACTACTACCTTGATTGTTTTATTTCCCAGCTTCAAAATCTTCACTCTTTCCTCAGTACTCAAAAGATAAAGCTAAATTCCTTACATACATAAAAGACCCTTCAAAGTTAGTCCTTATCTGCTCTTCAGCCTCCTTTCTTATCACTTTCTCTCTGTGTCTCTCTCATTCTGCCATGTTTCAGCTATACACATCTTGCAATTCCCGCATCACATTGTGCCTGTATGCTATTCCTTCTGCCTGGAATCTCTATTCCCTTCATTGACACAAAGATAACCCATTAATTTTCCAAGGCCCAGCTCAAACATTACTTTCTCTGTGAAGCTATATCTTACTTCCCCAGGCTCCTTCCTTTTAGTCATGATATACCAGGCTGCGGTAACAAATAGATCCCCAAATTTCATCACATTAGCACTGTATAAATATTTTCTTTCTCTTTTAACAGTTGTGAGAGATTTTTCAGGTTGGTGGACTAGCTCTTCTCTATGTTGTCATTCAAGACTTAGCTGAGAAAACACACCAGTCTTCAACACATGGCTTCCATGTTTCCCTGAATGTTGACACCCTTTTACTATCACACATTTAAAATAAAATTGTCTCAAGTACTTCCTCTACATACTTTCTGGGTTCTCTATTTTGTTCCATTGATCTATGTGTCTATTTTTATGTCAGTACCATGCTGTTTTAATTACTATAGTGTTGTAATATAGTGTGAAATCAGGATGTGTGATGCCTCCAGCTTTGTTTTTTCTCAAGATTGCTTTGGCTATTCAGACTCTTTTGTGGTTCCATATGATTTTTAGGATTCCTTTTTCTATTTCTGTGAAAAATGCCATTGGAATTTTGATAGGGATTGTGTTGAATCTATAGATGGCTTTGCGTAACATGGATACTTTAACAATATTAGCTCATCCAATCGATGAACACAGATGTTTTTCCACTTATTTTTGTCTTCTTCAATTTCTTTCAATTTCTGTCCTCTCAAAATCATATTCTTTTATTTAGATTCATAGAAATCTCATTATATGAAGTGGTCATTTGTTTTAGCAATTCTTAATTCTGTATTTCATCTCAATGAAATGTTTTATGAATTTATTTGTAGATAACTAAAAATCTACAAAATTATAACTGCCTAATTTCTATTTTGGGGGGAAAATTGTATTATTCTGGTCAAGACTTTTGTAAAGTAGACATACTCTACTAACTTTGTTAACACATTTTACATTTTTTAAATGATATTTTTGCACTCACAAAATTTTTAGTGCTCTTTCCTTGTTCAAATATTCTGTTTATACTATGTATCTTGGCCCTTATACACACAGCAGCATACTTACCTATGAGCTCAAGCTGGGCATTTCTGCAGTCTATGTGTAACTTGGCATTGTAAATGGTTGGTTTTCCTCCTTCTACCAAATTGCTGTAAGGCTAGTTATATATCCTCACATGCTGGCCCACATTCCAATTTAGCTATTTTCCTTTTAAAGCTTCTAGAAAATGTGTAAAAATACAGGTATGTATATTATATTCTTGCTTAATTTTAACCACTTCCTACATATGTTAATTGCATTTTTTAAAAGGTTGGCATCCTAAGTTGCCCTCAATTTTCTTTATACCCCTGTCATAGCCCTGACCCATGTTCACACTTTGTTTAGTTTCTTTTACTCCAGTGAGATCTACATTGGTCTGTATATTATGCTTTTCTCATAGCTTGCCTCATGGTCTTCCCTTTTTAATACAAGATTCCTGGTGACATTTTGTTTAAGACGAGCCTAGCCCTCCTGTGTGGCCTACAACAAAAGTTGTTCTGGGTTTTGGAGACTTTCTAGTGTCCACCTTTTTTTTTTTTAACTCTGCATGGAACTGATGCTTTTTAGAAAGCACCAACATAGAGATTTTGGACTGGAATTTCTTGTCTAGGGCACTAAGTTTGGCCTCCAAGACTGTATTTTCTTGTCTTCATATTTAAAAGTGCGGTGACTACTGGCTTTTATTTATTATTTATTTATTTTTAAAGATTTTATTTATTTATTTGAGAGAGAGGGAGAGAGCACAAGCAGGGGGAGCTGCAGGCAGAGGGAGAGGAGAAGCAGACTCCCCACTGAACAGGGAGCCCGATGTGGGGCTCGATCCCAGGATGCTGGGATAGTGACCTGAGCTGAAGGCATATGCTTAACCAACTGAGCCACCCAGGCGCCCCAACTACTGGCTTTTAAATTAATTAATGCATTCAAAGTATTATATAAATTTTTACTCTATAACTACATATAAATATATGCTAATATGTTAATGCTATCCAATATAATACGTATATTTTTGCAACTTAGATTTCATAGACACATAAAGTATTAAACCTAGAGACAGCCTTAGAGATCATCTAATCCAAATACACATTTTTACAGATGACTAATCAATCTCCAGGAAGGTTGAAAGTTGCTCAGGTTCACAACAGCTAGTGTGGCAGACCAGGAACTATAATACAAGTGTCCTAATCTGGTCCTCTTTGCTTTTTATGTTTCCTTCAGTCATTCACCAGGTACTATAGAATCTGCCTTGAAAAAGTGTTTGAATAATAGCTAACATTTATTGACAATCACTATGTGCTGCACATTCTTCTAAGTATTTTCTATGTATTTTCATATTTAGTCATAATCATAACTCAAGATGGGGGGGTTATTTTTATCCCCATTTTATGGATGAGAAAATTGAGGCACATAAAGGACTAAGTAATTTACCAGAAGATATGTAATCTTCCTAAGATAAAAGTTTCAAACATAATGAAATGATATGCATAGTTGAATAGAAATGATATGATTGGTATCCAAAATAAGGTAATATAGGTTATAAGTAGCAATAGCAGATTCCCAATTCTAACTCAGGCAATCAGTCTCCAGAACTCATATTATTAACCAATATACTTTATTGCCTTTCCTCCATCCTTTTCTCTATATTTCCATCATTACCACCATAGGCCAGGTCCTCAATTCCTCCTAAAGGATTTCCCTGCTTTCTGTTCTTTTTCCTGCAATCCATTCTTCTCACCTTGGTCTGATCAATATTCCTAGGCCACCATTTCATTCACATCATTATCTTTTTTCAAGAACAAGTTATGATTCCTAATTGCCCATCAAGTCAAGTCCCAAATCCTAGCTCGGTTAATTTGAGTTTCTTTACAATATGGGCTCTATTTATTGTCCAGTATAATTGTCCACTATTCACCAATATGAATCCTTTGCTCTATTCAGGTGAATAGTTGGACAAAACCTGATCTCATCCAAAAAAAAGGAATTTACTAGCTCATATAACTGAAAAATCCAGAGATAATTCTGGCTTCAGGCAAAGATTAATCTAGCATCTTAGTGATGTTACCAAGGATCCAGGTTTACTCTGAATCTCTTCTACTCTGCTTTCAATGGTGTTCATACAGATAAGTACTGTATCTGTACAGGGTCCAGATAGTAGATCTTTGGTAACTCCAGTATCTCTTCACTACTCACATGTTATTTGGTTTTAAATGGCTAGAAGCTTTGAATATTCATAATATACTATCCAGTAGAAGAGAAAAATCTGTGTTCCAGCATTCCCAGAAAATACACAGAAATTTACTCTGATATGATCCTTTCAGTATCTACTTTAAATTAATTACTGGGCCCAGCAGAATAAAATGCAGTAATTCATTTAGGCTTGAGTTACATGCCTGTCCCTAAGGCAGTCACTAGTGCCAGGAGGATAGAATATCCTGATTGACTTAAGACAATTATGATGCACACCTGGAGCTAGAGTCAACTCTGCCTAAAGCACTTGGCTGAGAATTGCGGATGGAATGGTTTCCCAAACAAGAATTCAGTGCTGTTGCCAGGAGAAAGGAGATAAAGATTTTTTGGAGGCAGTCAGCAAAAGTGTGCTACAGTTTCCCTCTCTTTCTCTTCAACAATTCAAATCTTATCTTTTCTTTGATGTTTAACTTAATTTTGTTCACTGTCTCATACCAATCTCTGAAGCCATATAGCGTGTACCATATTGTGTACTCTACTTGGGCTATACTGTTTTGGTACTTATATATATATTTAGAACTTGTGACTCTGACAAAATTATAAGTTCATTTAGGGCACAGACTATGTCTTCTTTTTTTCAGACTATGTCTTCTAACTATAGCTCCCACAGCATCTAGAACATTTCTGGGCATACAGCCAGTGTATACAAGCACTTGTTCACTTGACTTATTGACTTGTTGAGTTAGGTACAACCACTTTGTTCATTCTGGTCATCCTCAAGATTGATGCTGATTTCTCTGGTTCACTCAATCATTTGGATCTCTACATCAATCATGAGGATAACCAAAATAAATGGATTGGCTAGACTTCATTCATTGTGCACTTACAGATATATACAGCCTTGCTGATAAATAGTACTTATTTGTATGTACCCAAATCATGCTCCATAGTTTAGGTATGTTTTTGAAGATGTATCTTTTTATTTAGCTATAGCTACTATTAAAACCATTTCTATGGAAAACATTCTCTAATAATTGGTTACATTTGAGTTACTGGTAAGTGCTTTCCATTTTGCAGTGTTTACTTACATTAACTATTGTACCCTATTTGGTGTGCATCTGCCTTAACCTTTTTCTACTTCACTTTGTTATATTTTTCATATCTGATAATCAGATTTCTTGGAAAAAGCATTAGCCATATTGAGTGCAGTTCATCTTGTACAAATAATTCACTATTAGCTGGATTTCCCCTAAGTGGAGCACTGAAGTTTTTCCAAATCCATGGGAATTTATTTTCCTATTTGAAAAATTAAGTGGATCTCAAAGAGTTGTCTTGTCCTATCTTTTTAAGATTAAATTTCTATAAAGCTAATGAAAAGATGATGTGGTTAATTAAATACTAGTGATCTTTATTATTCAAAGTAGGGTAATAGAGGGTATAAGATTTGGAGTCAGAAGACCTGAACTACAGTCACAATTGTGCCCTTTAACTGCATGATCTTAGTGAGCTCACTTAACATTTTGTAAACCTAGGTTTCCTCCTAAGTAAAATGGAGAAAGTGATCTCTACCAAATAGGATGGGGAAAGATGGCAAGTGTGGATAGGCCTTGGAACTTCCAAGTGCTCCCACAAAACTTAGTGGCTATAACTACAGCAAAGGAAGTTTTGGAAAGTGACTTTTTACAAAGGTATGATTGATTATGTCATCCCCTGCAATGGCTTCTTATTGAGCTTAAGAGTATTATTATGCCAGAAAGGCCCTGCATGATCTGGCTGCAGTCTCTCCATCTGTATTCTCCTCCTCATTCCCTTCCTACACTCTAGCTATGTTCTTCCTCACTCACTGCTAGATCTGAAGCCTTCAAGCTTTTTCTTGCTTCTAAAAATTTGCAGAAGCTAGCCATTCTTCTTAAAGTAGTATTTAGTAGTGTTTTTAAAGTACAGGAAATAAAACCTTAAGACTTAATTTGAAAGATTTATATAGGTTAATAAAGAGCCTGTAAACACAGAGTGGAGAACCCACTTCCAAAGGCTACTACAGAGTAAACTCTGTTGTTTGGGAAATGTAAGTTAACTAAGAGTTGTATTTGGTTTTTATTTCTCCCAAACGTCTGCAGATTTCTGCTTTCTAAATCTGTACTTTCACCCATCAGATATTTCTTATCAGTTTTTACTTTTTAAAAATATTTGATACAGATATTACATATTCTGGGCAGAAGACATGAGTAGACATTTTCCCAAAGAAGGTATCCAGATGGACAACAGACACATGAAAAGATTCTCAACATCACTCATCATCAGGGAAATGCAAATCAAAACTACAATGAGATACCACCTCACACCTGTCAGAATGGCTAAAGTCAATAACACACACACACAAAAACAGGGGTTGGCAAGGATGTGGAGAAAGGTAAACCCTCTTACACTGTTGGTGGGAATGCAAACTGGTGCAGCCACTGTGGAAAATAGTATGGAAGTTCCTCAAAAAGTTAAAAATAGAACTACGCTATGATCCAGCAACTGCACTACTAGGTATTTACCCAAAGAATACAAAAATACTAATTCCAATGGATATATGCACCCCAGTGTTTATAACAGCATTATCTACAATAGCCAATAGCCAAGTTATGGAAAGAGCCCAGATGTCCACTGACTGATGAATGGATAAAGGAGATGTGGTATGTATATGCAAGGGAATATTACTCAGCCATCAAAAAGAATGAACTCTTGCCATTGGCAGCAACATGGATAGGGCTCGAGAGTGTTATGCTAAGAAAAATAAGTCAGTAGAGAAAGACAAGTATCATATGATTTCACTCATGTAAAATTTAAGAAACAAAGCAAACAACAAGGGGAAAAAAGAGAAGTCATGAAGCAGACTCTTAATTATAGAGAAAAACTGATGGTTACCAGAGGGGAGGGGTGTGGGGGGATGGGTTAAATATGTGATGGAGATTAAGGAGTACACTTGCTATGATGGGTACCAGGTGTTGTATGGAAGTGTTGAATCGCTATACTGTACACCTGAAACTAATATTACACTGTATGCTAACTAACAGGAATTTAAATAAAAACTTTTTAAAAAACTAGCTATTAAGCAAAACAAAAAAACAAAAAACAAAAAAATCCACAAATATTGCACATTCATGAAAGAAAAAAATATGGAGAAATGTAGATAGAAAAAATAAAATAGCATCACCCATAAAAAACCACCACCAGACTCTTTACATGATGGTATTTAATCAACTGGACATTTCAGTGAATATATACACATGCAGTAGGCACAAAATGGGATCATGTTATACATAGTTATTTGCAATCTGCTTTTTATAATTGTGGTAAAATATACATAACACAAAATTTGCCATATTAGCCATTTTTAAATATACAATTCAGTTGTATTAGGTACATTCACAATTTCCAGTACTTTGTCATCATCCTCAACAGAAACTCTATACCTGTTAAGCAATAGTTCCCCATTCCCCTCTCTAAAGGAAATAAAAATGATGGCTTTTAAACATATGGAAATATATCAAACTCACTTATTATAAAGGAAATGCAAACTAACCAACTGTGAGATAACATTTTTCTCCTATCAGATTGGTAAAGATCAGAAAGTTTATGAATACTCTGTACTGGGAACTCTCAGAGGAATCAGGCAGTCTCATGCATTTCTGATGTGAGTTTTAAATTGGTACTCCCTCAGTGGAATAATTCAGAGAAAGACAAATACTGTATGATTTCACTTATATGTGGAATCCAAAAAAACAAAAAACAAAAAAACTCATAGAAACAGAACAGATTGGTGGTTACCAGAGGTAGGGATTGAGATATGGGGGATATAGGTGAACATGATCAAAAGGTACAAACTTCTAGTTATAAGATAAATAAGTCCTGGGGATGTGATGTATGGCATGGCGATTATAGTTAATAATACTGTAGTGTATATTTGAAAGTTGCCAAGACAGTAGATCTTAAAAGTTCTCATCACAAGAAAAACATGTAACTATGTGAGATGATGGATGTTAATTAGAGTTATTGTGGTGATCATTTCACAGTATATACATACATCAAATCATGTTACATACTTTAAACTTATACAGTGTTATATGTCAACAATATCCTAATAAAATGGGAAAAAACACATTGGCACATCCTCAATGGAGGGAATTTTGAAAATAACATATCACAAATAAAAAGGGACAAACCATTTGACTTGGAAATTCCACTCTTAAGTATTTATCCTACAAATGTAGTCACATTTGAGTGGAATAATTATTGCAGCCTTGTTTGTACTTGTAAAATTTTGGAAAAAACCATCACAGAGAACTAGTTAAATCATGGTACATCTATATAATGGAACACTATACAGTTACTAAAAAGAATGTGGCAGCTCAATATGTAGTTATATGGAATAAGATATCCAAGATAATTTTAACTGAAAAAAGCAAGATGCAGAGCACTGTGGTATGCTACCATTTGTGTGGGGCGAAAGGAATCAATAAATATAAAATCTTTAAAAGTACAGAGGTGATCTCTGGAAAGATACATAAGAAACTGGTATTACTCCAGGGAGGTTGCAGTACACAGGAGAAAGGGAGACTTAGCAAGTTATCTCCACGTTATTCATTGAATAATCTACCTTTCACTACTGGCCACGGTTCATGCAAGATACTGCCTTTGTTGTATATTAAATGTTTATATATCCTCAGCTCTGGTCTGGACTTTCTATTGTATTCTATGCATTTACCACTCCAATACCTCACCAGCACAATACTGTTTCAATTAGTCATTATTAAATTTTTAACACTAAAAAAATACTTGCTGTGGCAAATTTCCCTTCTTTCTCTCTTTTTGCCTCAAAAATTTCTTTTTTTAAATTTTATTATGTTATATTAATCACCATACATTACATCATTAGTTTCTGATATAGCGTTCCATGATTCATTGTTTGCGTATAACACGCAGTGCTCCATGCAGTACGTGCCCTCTTTAATACCTGGTGATGGGTATCAAAAATTTCTTAACTATTCTATTATGCTTCCTTTTTTTCCAAAAGACTGAATAATCTCTTTGTTAAGAACCCTTTTCCCCAATACTACTGGGATTTGGTTGAAATGATTTAAAATTTATACATTATTTTCCCTTTATTCATTCTATAAATATTTGAGAACTTACTATGTGCCAGACACTGTCATACATGCTGGGAATAAGTGAACAAGTCAATCAGCAAGTCAAACAAGAAGATCATTGCTCTTGAGGAGCTTACATTTTAGTTTGTAGTGGTGGTGGGAAAATAGGTAATAAATAAGTAAATAGATACACAATAGGATAAGCTCAGATAAGAATGAATGCCATGACTGGGTGATAGACATTGGGGGGGGTATGTGCTATGGTGAGTGCTGTGAATTGTGTAAGACTGTTGAATCACAGACCTGTACCTCTGAAACAAATAATACATTATATGTTAAAACAAAAAAAAAGAAGAAGAAGATAGCAGGAAGGGAAGAATGAAGGGGGGGACATTGGAGGGAGAGATGAACCATGAGAGACTATGGACTCTGAGAAACAAACTGAGGGTTCTAGAGGGGAGGAGGGTGGGGGGAATGGGTTAGCCTGGTGATGGGTATTAAAGAGGGCACATACTGAATGGAGCACTGGGTGTTATACGCAATGAATCATGGAACACTACATCAAAAACTAATGATGTATTGTATGGTGATTAATATAACATAATAAAAAAAAAGAATGAATGCCGTGAAAACATTTAATAGGGCAATATGGTATGAATATCTGTTTCAGCAAATGGAGACGGGTCTTTTAGATAGGTGGCCTGGGGAATTGACACTTAGTTTAAGTGACCTGAGTGATGAGAAGGAACCTTTTGAAGATCTGGAGGATAAATATCCCAAGCTGAAGTTAAAAATCAAGAGTTCTGTTTTGTACCTTTCAAGTTTGATATGCCTAAGATTGATTCATCAGTGAGACAATGTCAAGTAGGTAGTTGGAAAAATGACTCTGGCAGTCAAGGGAGATGTCAGGGCTGGCATCATCAATATATAAATAGTATTTGAAATTAGAAAAGAGGGTGAATTCATTTGGGAAGAAGAGAAGATGATTAAGGACAAACTCTTTCAGAAGTTCCAGGCAAGAGAACCCACAGAGGGAGACTGAAAAGGATCAGCAGTAAGGTAGAAATAAAAACAGGAGAAGGTTGCAGCATAAATGTCAGGAGAGGAATGTGTTTCAAGAGGAAAGGAATGGTCACATGATTATACTATTAAGTCTTTCCATTGAGAAACATAATACATCTCTCCATTCAAGTCTACGTTTGTATCTTTTCTGTTTCTCAGTGAAGTTTTGTGGTTTTATTCACAAAGGTCCTTAACACACTCAAAAATATTTAGTTTTACTCTGACTAGAAAAAATGACTCGCTTTGGATTTGGTCTGGATTTATTTTGCAAGAAAATCCAGCTGCAACTTGATATTTACAATGTTATCACTGATAGCTTGAATATCTATGCTATATTTTTCTATTGTATGTGTATTTTGAATTGATTTTAGCTTCTTATATTTCTAGTCAAACTTCATTGTGAAAGATTTGCTCTTTGTCTTGGAATTCAGAAGATTTTTACCCATATGAATTCTTTTAAGTGGAAAATATTTTTATGATTCTTGAAAGGAATTCATGTTCATTATACAAATACAAACAGTACAGAAATGTGTAAAGTAAAAAGTGAAAGTCTCCATGATTCCCACCCTTCAAAAAGAAACTTTGTTAATTGTTTTGTGTATATCCTATATTTTTTATGCCTACATGAACTTATATATACATTTTTTCAGAATTGTAATTTTATTTTATTTTTTCCTGATTTTTATTATGCCTATATGAACTCATATATACATATTTTCTTTACAAAATGGGATACTAGTTATATATTACATTCTGCATTCCTTCCCTTACAATATATGGTGAATATCTTTCCATGGCAGTATATAGAGTTCTGACTCATTTTTTTTCTTTAGCCAAATAGAGATTCACTGATTGTTAACAACGTATTCCACTTACTCTATCATTTGTGCATACTCTTTCTATTTTCTATTTCTGTCCCCCCCCCCCCGCCTCCCGCCCCGAGCTAGTTTTGGAATAAGTTGCATTATGGCCATTTATTCCTAGAAATAATTCACTGTATGTTTCTTAAGAATAGGTATATTCTCTTACATAACAGTACACTTTCCAACTTCAGTAAATACAACATCAAACGATATTTTTTCCTAATGGCTCAGCCATACCATGTTTGTGTTAATTGACCCAAAAATACCTACCCCTTTTACCATTTATTCTTCCACTAGAGGAGCCAGTTTAGGATCAGGTATTGCAGTTAGCTGTCATACTATTTTTGTCTTTGATGACACTGACAATTTTGAAGAATATAGTCCCCTTTTCTCTTTTTTAATAGGTGGTTTCTCTTTTTTTCTGATATGTTTTCATAATTAGATTCAGTTTATGCATTCCTAGCCAGAATAGTATGTAAGTGATGCTATGTCCTACTTAAGATACCATATGTGGGGGCATACAATGCCCATCTGTTTTTCCTTGGTGATGTTACTTGTGATCATTTAGTCGAGGTGTTATATGATTTTCCACAGTGTAATTAGTATTTCCCCTTGAAAATAATGAGCAATGCATAGGAAGACACTTTCAGAACATGAAAATATCCCCCTCATTAAACATTTTCCCTAGATTTAGCATCCGTTGATGATTTCTGCTTGGACCAATCTTTATCATAATGATTACAAAATCGTAATTTTCCAATTCTGTCATTTCACATTTACCAGTTGACACTCAGCATTCTAGGTAAGTAAGAGACCTCCTTCCTCTCTGATTTATTTATTGATCTAGTTGTTATCAGTGTGGATTCATGGATTCTTATTTTTCAGTGTTTTGTTGGTTTTTTTAAGATTTATTTATGAGAGAGAGAGCACATGAGCGAGCAGGGGGAAGGCGAAGAGGGAGAGGGAGGGAGAAAATCTCAAGCGGACTCCCTGCTGAGCATGGAGCCTGATGCGGGGCTTGATCTCACAACCCTGAGATCATGACCTGAGCCAAAGTTAAGAGTCAGATGCTCAATGGACTGAGCCACCCAGGTGACCCTTATTTTTCAATGTTTTATAATTAATCACTGTCCTTTTTTTTCTATCCTTAATTTGTTCCAGATTTGGCTAGTGGTATCTCCTTCAAGTTGGCTCCTATGTGCTTTTGACATGCTCCCATCATCTCTTTAAAGCACTTCCTTACTTTCTGGCATAACAATGTATATATAAGGCTCTGCTTCTACCAAATCTGCCCCATCTCTGAAATCAACCATTTCTCTCCTTGTTTCCTTTTAGTACTATTTTCTTTTCAAAGGCTGTATATTATTCAACTGTATGAATATAGCATAATTTATTTAAACTTTTCCCTGTGATTGGACAATTTAGGTTGCCTCCAATTGTCTCATTATTGTAAATGCAGCTGGGTGCTCTATGTATACCTAAAGTGGATTGTAGTTTGTAGAACCAATGTGTGCTACAAAACCAGTCTCTGTAGATTCAAATACCTTTAAGGGGAACTATTTGCATGAGTTAATATACATGGGGACTTCAAGTTTTCTTTTGTTGCCTGATGAAGGTTTTTTTATTGTTGTTGACTAGGGTAGAGGGAAGCAGAAAATAAAGATAACGGATAGGTGAATACATTTGGAAAATGCTGTACATCATTACATAGCCAAATTGAAATTTCGTTGCCCCACGTTTTAACATCAAAAAAGAAAAAGAGAAGAAATTATAAATCAAACATAGATTTTATATTTGATTAGGAAAGGTCACTTCATGGGCACCTGGGTGGCTCAGTTGGTTAAGCGACTGCCTTCGGCTCAGGTCATGATCCTGGAGTCCCGGGATCGAGTCCCGCATCCGGCTCCCTGCTCAGCGGGGAGGCTGCTTCTCCCTCTGACCCTCCTCCCTCTCATGCTCTCTGTCTCTCATTCTCTCTCAAATAAATAAATAAATAAATCTTTAAAAAAAAAAAAAAAGGAAAGGTCACTTCATGTAGAGTGAGCAGGCAGGTGGAAGGATCATAAGGACACTTTTTATTTGTAGTTTCCAATACAGGCATATTATCATCACGTTTAAATTATGGCATAATAACTCATAATTTGAAAGCCATGGAACCTGTTTATTTGTGAAGTTGCATGCCTAGTTTTGAAATCACCTGATCCTTTGAGGTTTGGAACCTTTATTGAGTTCAGTGACCTATTTTCTCCTTGATCCTTTCTCCAGTAAACACTAGCACTATGAGCAGGAGCTGATAACTTTAAAACCAGTTAATAAGGGGGAACTATCCCATAAGCACGTGGATGAAAGTGGGTGAGTGTGTGAACTTGATCACATATTTATTTATTTATTTTTTATTTTTTATTTTTTTAGATTTTATTTATTTGAGAGAGAGAGAGACAGAGATAGTGAGAGAGAGAGCACAGGTGGGGAGGAGAGGGAGAAGCAGGCTCCCCACAGAGCAGGAGCCCGATGTGGGACTCGATCCCAGGAGCCTGGGATCATGACCTGAGCCGAAGGCAGACGCTTAACCGACTGAGCCACCCAGGCGCCCTGATCACATGATTTAAACAGTTGCTGGCAATTTATGGTTATGTAAAGTGAATTGCAGGTTTGTGAATAGGGCTGAGATAAAACAAATTACCTCCTTTGTATATAATTTACGTAAGGAATTGTGGAAGGGGGTGGAAATAGATAGGCTGTTATGTGGAATATCTGCTAATCCCTCCTGATAACTTTTAATGACTACCAATAAAGATGCCTGGAAATAAGAAGTGGTCTTCCCCAATACCTGGAAGGCTTCAAGCAAAATGCCCTCATAGTTCAGAAGTGGGGAAAAACTAATGAAATTTCCTTTCCCCCGATTCTCATGTGGGAAGTATATGTTTGCTTATCCATTCAGAATGAATTATTCATGTACTGGGATCTTGTTTATAAAATGATCCAGTCTTTCCTCTTTTTTATATAGAGTGCACGTTGAAGGGAAGAAATGGTTCAATTAAATCAAAGTCATTATTTCTTAACTCTATGCCTTCAAATTCTTCTCTTCTATGAACCATACTCTTGGAAGGAACTGAAACCATCCCCTAGATCATACTGTAGGATAAGCAATTATATTCAGGGCTCACTCCCTCCATGTACAATAAAGGAGATATTTTAGTCTCTATGCCTTGGTTATTTGATGAGTTTCCCCAAATCTGAAGGTGACAAAATGGACTCTGGAAAAAACCTACCTGGATTTGAGTCCTGCCTCTGCCATTCACTAGCTTTACGACCTTAGCCTTTCTGTGATATTGTCTCCTCATCTATGAAATAGGAATGAGGATTTACAGTATGGACAAGATGGCATAGACTTGTCTCTCCCTGATCCTCCCCACTAAGTACCACTTTAAATCCAGGAAATAATGCAAAAAGATAATTCTAAATAATGGTAAGAGGAAGAGGAATTGGTTTGGGACCTAAGGACTAGAGAAACAACATAGGGACAGTATGTACAACCATCCAACAGAAGACGGTGACCCAAGTGCAGAATTTCCTGACTTTCACCCTAGCGACAGAAGGCAGTCCAGGTAGGCTTATTTATTCTCTGATTAAACAGAAGTCCCACCAACAAGACCGGGCAAGCCCAGAAGCCAAAGCAATGAGGATTAACTGATTGACAGTCCTGCTGACAATAGGCAGCCAGGTGAAGTGTTCTGCTCCTGAGATTGGGCCTGAGATTCTACTCTACCACTGAGAAATACTGGAGTGACAGGCACCTGCAAGAGGGGCCCCACCACTAAAAATGGTCTGGCTTGGGAAGCCTTTTTGTCCTTACAGACCAGAGACTTCCTTTTACTGCCCAGAGGCACCTGGACAGATGGATGGCACCAGCAAGAGGGACCATACCACAGAATGTGTTCAGGTCTGTAGTCCTTTGATCTCCTGGGCCTGAGACTCCCCTCTCCCTCGGGGGGGGAAAACTTACTGGATGAACTCATTATAGAGTGGAAATGACAGAAAATGGAATTAGTGAACTTGCAGATAGACCAATAGAAACCACCTAACCTGAACAACAGAGAGTTGTTGTTCAGTTGACTGGGTGGCTCAGTCAGTTACGCGACAGCCTTCGGCTCGGGTCCTGATCCCAGGGTCCTGGGATCGAGTCTCGCATTGGGCTCCCTGCTCAGTGGGGAGCCTCCTTCTCCCTCTCCCTCTGCCCCTCCTCCCTGCTTGTTCTCTCTCTCTCTCTCTCTCTCTCTCAAATAAATAAAATAAAATCTAAAAAAAAAGAACAGAGCCTCAGGAACCTGTGGGGCAAAAACAACATATCCAACACTCTTATCATCAGAGTCCCAGAAGGAGAAGAGAAGGAAGTGAGGCTGAGAGTGTATTGAAAAACTAATGGCTTAAAACTCCCCCAGTTTGGTCAAGGACATAGAACTATAGATTCAAGAAGCTGAATGAACCCCAACCAGGATAAACCTAAATAAATCCATGTCAAAATACATGATAAGTAAACTTCCAAAAACTAAAATGGAGATAATAAACATTGGGTCATTATGAAGATTAACTAGTGTAATTCATGGAAATTGCCTAGGGCATAGCAAAGGGTCAAATTATGTAAACTATCATTTTTTGATGTGAACTATCATTATAAGCTCTTTTCTTTATTGTCTCGATTGACATTCAGATACATTCCTTAAATCTTTAAGAAGGGTATACATATCAATAGGCCTAGAAGCAGAGGTTTCTTTCCACATCTAGGTTTCATAACTTTCAGAATCTGGGTGTCTAATTTCTGTTTGTGGGAGGAAGGGCAGGGCAGGAAGAAAGCAAGGTAAATAACCTGCAGTCCTAGTCAGTGTCCTAGTAGGCAAGAGATGGCATGCCTAAATGGTGTAATTGAGGAAAATTTATTAAAGGCGCTGTTAGCAGAGGTGTGGGCAGGGTTGGGAAAATCCAACAACGGATGGTACAAGATCCTAGAACTAGAAACAGTGGGGAGCCTATAGGCCCAGAGGGGCAAGAGGCCTGCACTGTGACCAGAGTACATAAAAAGCTGTTTGAAAAGGCTGCCTGATGGAAGGTATGGACTTTGTTCGATTGACTTAGACAAGCCTTGGTGATCTAGAAGAGAAGGAACTTGGGAAATAAATATCCTGATCTCACTATGATGCCATTCAAACATCTGCTAGTATCTCCCATTGGCCAAACCTACTGGGAAGCCAGAGGGCAAGGTTACCTGTTGATGCAGCCCAGAAAGCCCAGTTTCCCAGGCCATAGAGCAGGATGGAAAAGAGTGGGAATGGATCTGGGGGAACAATAGAAAATAGCTACCTCAGGATTTTTGAGTCTATCAATCATTCCTGCCCTAATTAACATCAATTATTTTATTCAATTAGCAGAATTATTTCCTTTTTGGCTAGTCAGCTGAGAGAACAAGATCTTGAGGAGGGGGAAGAGTGAGAAGGAGATTATTTTTAGTATAAATCACTCTCAAGGAGGACATCCTGGGTTGCTTTGAACTTACAGAGACAATGGGATAATACAATGGCCATGGATAGTGGTGAAGAGAGTCTAACTGGGAGTGCCGGTGGGGATCAGAAAAGATGAGAAGGATCAAAACCGATTTGGCATAATCTGCAATTTTGCCAATAGCCCTAGTAGACATCCAAACCTCCCTGCCTCGTTTCCTCTGACACATCAACTGATACACCATACAAAATGAATATGGATAGCTGCCTGAATCTTGGCTCAAAGATTTCAAAGCTTAATGGTATCTCAGGAATGGCAAATGTTGGAGCCTTTCAAATTTTGAAAAGATAGGTTTACATCTGCCAAAGCAACTAAAGAGAATAGATTTACAATCAATGGTTTTAAAGCAGGAATTTCCTCTATACACATATTATCAGAGCTCAGATTTCATTTAATATACCTAAATGGGCTTGCTTGAACACTGATAGCTATCTTAAAACCAAGTGATTAGAACCTTATTGTGGCTATTCAAAAGACAATTTCTCTTATGGATGCAAATCATCATTACGTGATTCTGAAGCTACATTTATAACTGCCATGAACAAAAGAGGCACATGATTGACTGCAGTATGTCCTGTAGTAGTCTTGCAATCTAATATTTTAATACAGAAACTGGAGGTCTTGAAGCATGTGAAAGAGGTATTTGCAATTCGAGGCAGCTTATGAGTTTTTGAGTGTCTCTCTTCTAATAGCAAATAAAAAGACACAAATTTCTAGCTACTGATTAACAAAACCCCTAAATTCTAAAAAAATTGGCTTTCCCCAGGTCTCAGGTCTCCTATCCTGGGAATAATTCCCTTTGGCTCTGTGTGGTTTTAAGAGCAAAGAAAACTTAATTCCACTGTCTAAACATTGATTCTGACTGGCTTATTAATGTTTTACTGAAAATTATGGCTAAGTCCACATTGTTAGGTTCATAATTTTAAATAAGAAATAACTCTCCTGTGTTCACTCCCTTTTTTGGAGGTGAAAGGGAATGTTTCCCCCCATGTTTTGTTTTATATTTTATAGTGACAAAAAAAGACAAAAAGAGACAAAAAAGAGACATCAAATGTTTTATGGATAATCAAATGAAAACAACATATCTCTAATGAACAAAAGCTGAAAAGCAGAATGATATATGGAAATTTTAACTCCATTTCTCAGAATAGATTTCAAGATGAGAAGCAAAATGCATATATATTTCCCAGTGTCTGTCCTTTACTGTTTACAAGCATAGCTCTCCAATAGGAGATAGACTTTTTTATTACTGAAATCTTAAAATCTTTATCAATGGCATACACGATGAAAAAGTCACTGTTGCAGCTACTTTAGAAAGCAGTCTGAATATTTCTTAGTAGGTATTTACCTAAGGGAAAGGGAAACATGTTTATACCAAAACCTGTATACAACTATTTATAGCAGCTCTATTCATAACTGCCCAAACTGAAAGCAACCCAAATATCCATCAAATAGTGAACGGAGAAACAAACTCTGATTGATCCATGCAGACAATGGAATAAAATTCAATAATAACAGGAACAAACTATTGACATATGCAACAACATGGATGAATCTCATATTTGTGATGCTGAGTGAATGAAACCAGACTCAAAATGCTACAGTCCAATTCCACTGATATGACATTTTGGAAAACGAAAAACTATAAGAACAACAAGTCAAACCAGTGGCTGAGGGAGAGGGGAAGGTTTCACTAAAAAGGGAATATTTTTTATTATGATTGTAGTTCCACAGCCACATACATTTGTTAAAATTCATAGAATAGTACACCAGAAAGGTAAATTTCACTGTATCTCAATAAATCTCCCTTTAATAAAACACATTGCAAGATACTAAATTACCCACTAGAGTGAACAATTATTCCAGGATGATTAACCATTTGGTGAAATTTCTAGGTCCTTTTGCTTCTCTTCTTGTCCACATTTTGGTTGGTTACTGGAGAATTCACGCTTCTGCCAAAGAGTGATGGGGGCTAAATGAGAATGAGGTAAAACCTTCAATCAGTTGCTACTTACTAATTATGGAAAGTATAGAGGTAACTATAGGAAAACCAAGGTCTAAACTTAGATTCTGGGGGCATGCTATGGATTTCAATGATCTACCCCCAGTGGTTCTGAAACAGGAGAGCCCAAAAAGGTTTTTTTCATGTGAAAATTATATCCGTTAATATCTACTCTATTGGAAATTAAAACTGAGAAAGATTAAAATATTTATTTCTTAATTCATTTAAAATGAACAATATACAAGCCCATTATATGTTCACGTAATAATATATATTTGTAGGGGCACCTGGGTGCCTTAGTCGGTTAAGCATCTGACTCTTGATTTCGGCTCAGGTTATTATCTCAGGGTTGTGAGATTGAGCCCCGTGTTGGCTCCATGCTCAACAGGGAGTCTGCTGGAGAGTCTCTCTCTCCTTCTCCCTCTGCCCCTCCCCCCACCTCTCCCTCCCTCTCTCTAAAAAAAGTAATAATAAAATAATATATATTTGTAAAAAATAGCTGTGTTTTCAAAAACTATAAAAATAATAGTTTAAAGTGAGAAAAGTGACATTATTTTACATTTTTGCAAATCTCTTTAATATCTGGCTTAATAGAAGACAGCTGGATTCTTATATCCACATCCAAGCTGTTGTGATAGCCCTCTCCACTGTAAACTTCTAAGAGGATGAGTGTAAAAAAGACAAATAACATTTTAGTATTATTGTGAAAATAAGTTTGATCTCGTGGGCCCCTTGAAAAAGTATCAAAGACACACAAGGATCCCCAGACCACAGTGAGAACAGCAATTTTATATTATTGGTATAGGGGAAAAGACACAGAATTTGTGAAATACCTACCATGAGCCAGGCACTGTGCTTAGTACTTTGCATACATTATTTATTATTATCCTCATTTTATAGGCGAGGAGACAGGGTTCAGGGCCATTAAGAGGTTCAGATCACACAGGTAGTTAATGGCAGGGTTAGGATTGAAACCTAGGCCTTTCTGCCTCTAAAGCAAGGGCTTTCATCACTTTATCCCAAACCCATTTTTTTTTTAATTTTTTTATTGTTATGTTAATCCCCATACATTACATCATTAGTTTTAGATATAGTGTTCCATGATTCATTGTATCCCAAACCCATTTTTTACTGATAATTTAAGTGTGGCCATAGAACCTACTTCCATCCAGTGGTTGAAAGAAATAGGATTTTGTATTACTGGGGCAACTAGAGATTTTATATAATTACTGTTTTATTTCATGTATTTAAATTTTATTCCTGATAAAATTGAAAGGGATTAATGACTCTGAAGAAAAGCATGCATTAATGCTAGTAGGAAGTGCATTCCAAACTCTCCTTTCAAAATTCTTCCTTTCCCTGTCTTTTCAAATCCAGAACACTAGTACCCTCCAACTACCTTTTCATCCCTCAGAGTCTCTTGCAGGAAGGGATCGATAAAACTAATTCTCACTTAGGTGGTAAGGATTTAAAGATACTTCTCTGAGGAGTATTTTTACTACCTGAGGGTGGAGAATAGCTCTTATTCATCTTTGTAACCCCAGCAACCTGTACACTGTCTGGAACAGTCAGCATTCAATAAATATTTGTTGCCTTTATAGACTAATGGAAAGTAAAAAGCCAAAAAGGGAGTTCTTACAACCAAAGAGAAGAGTGGAATTTCAGTCATCCGTGGAGGAAATATATTTATTGTACCCAACAAATCACAGCATCTAGAAAACCACATATCTAACTACATGGAAAATCATTTGTTTTCACATAAATTCCCTTTGCATTCAATTTTGATTTGATTGTTCTAGAAACTCAAGAAGGTAATTAAAAATCAGCTGTTAATTACCAACATTAAAGCTAATCTTTTTTGTCACACTATTATTTATTATTATTATTATTATTATTATTATTATTATTATTATGCTGTTGGTTTTCCTCATTGGTGTTGGAGGTTTGGAGCGAGAGTATAACTTTCAACTAATGGTGATGTTTTTAATTGCTTCTCTCATCAATGGTTTGTCTTTATTGTAGCTTCTGTAGTAATCAAAAGAAAGCTCCTAGTCATCTTTTCCATTTGTTCCATTTGGAAGTTTGATCTAATCTAAGAAGAAAGAGGCCTAGTCATTGTGGAGAGGATCAGAATCGGCATGACACATAATATGTGTGTTCTACTATAAACTAGTCTCTGCCTGATATCAATATCAGTTTTGTCTCTAGCTAAATTATGTTTACATTGCATGCCATGTTTTAAACCTGCAGAGGAATAATGCAATGATAATTCTGTGCAGTGATTAAGGAAATATGTTTTTAATTTAAAATTTGAAAATAACCATGTTAAAAGTAATAACTTCCAGCCAGAACTCATCCTAAAAATGCTGATGGAGATTGGTTCATAATTCAGGCAATATTATTAAATCTTTGTTGTATTGTTTGCAATTCTTTCTAACATCCTCTTTCACAATTTTAAGCCCAATACTGGGTTGTCCATCTATGAAAACTGATTGATAGACAAGGTTATTAAGTTTTGTCTTGTTGGTGTGGCTGCTCTCTTAGGATAATGAAAAATATTAATTTCCTATCAACCTCTAGGATAGATGACTGTTGTTATAAAATTCAAGGGACAACTTGGCCTACCCATGTGCTTGTCAGTAAAGGATCAGTCTCAGAGGAATTCAGGTATTAATTATACAAGTTTCTTAGATATTTGGAATCCATTATCACTGGCAGCCACTTTCTATGCATACTGATGTTTTATTTCCACTCTGGGCCTTGGATCTCTTATTAAGATGGGCAAAAGTAGTCATCATGTATGTGCTAAAATCACCCTGGGCAAGGTGGATTCTAGATCATAGATAATATTTAAATGTGTCCAGGCCTTTCTTTTTCATCACTGTAGTATGTAATTCTGAATTACTGAGTTAATTGGATTCAGATAAGTAATTGTAGGTTGAAGTAATAGCACGCTGTGGATCTTGCTAAGAGTATTTCTCAAACAGCACAAATGGCTAATAGTTTATGGTCACTCCTAACCACTAATTTTCTCCCTAAAAGCCCACCTTGGACTATAGGGGTATGTAAAACATTTGTTCTTTACTCCTGATGTTTCCTATCATGTAGAGAGATGGCTGTCACTGTGATGTACTTGGCCTCTCTCCATCTTTTACTACTCCTCTCCATGAGAGGTGGAGTGACACAGTTAATGGGTTTGGGAGCAACAATTGGATTTGATTAGCTTCCCCTCTTCTTTTTGAAAGTGAGCTATATCCTCTTTTATTCTACATTTGCTCTTATAAAAGGACTCTCCACACACCCCATGGGGAGTGGCCTGATCGCATACAGCATTGCCTGTGTCTGGGTGGATGTCTTTGTTAATTCTGGAATTCAGTATCAAGGAAACCCTCTTGACCAATATCATAAGCTACATCTTACAGCCTATCTCTTATCAGTAATAAAAACTCAGTGTTTTTTTCTTATTTTGCAATAGATACAGATTTCAGGCAGGGAAAGGGTGACCTTTTTAAGATGCCAACACTAATCTGTGTCATCTACCTACAAAACCATTCTTTCCAGTGCTAGCTATTCTTCCATTTACCTGTTCATTCATCTGTCCCATTCTTGTTCTACCTGCCTTCCCACCAAATCATATTCCATCTGAAACAATTGAAGTTATCACTTCACCACTACCCATAAACATACTGGTAAGTGGTGTAACCTATGATCTTAGCTGGAAAGAACTCAGCATCCTAGCAACTGAATAAAAAATCAATAATGATTTTCAGGCAGAGTTTTCTCTTTGGCATTGTGAATTTAAAATTGTCCGGGTCACCAAACAAGGGAATAGGTAGTGAGGGAGAAGAAGTGATTCCTTTCATGAGCACTAAAATTATTTGAGACTTTAAAACAAAAAAAATTAATCTCATAAAATCTCCAGTTACTTCTACTGTGAAGTAACTGGACTACTCCTCCTCACTTCCAACATATTTTTTAAAATTTTATTTCCTTCATTGAATGTTATCTCCAGTGGACACTGGAATCTTATTTTACTCTAAGTAGGTTTAGGAATATGAAGAGAGGTTGGGTGGAAGCACATGGTGTGATTTCCTTCATGACTCCCTCCTCTGGATGACTCTTGGGTTCATGCCATCCTGAAGAATGCCATGATAGAGGGGCACATGCTTGCAAATTGCCCAGGCCAGTGGATATGACCTGTGTCATCACCATGCCACCATGACTTTCAGGGATGGCAGAAAGTAGGTATTCAGTGACATCTTTAGATCTGAAAATTCAGATACAACCAGCATTCATTCTATTCCTACTTTATGTGTGACTGTACTTAGTTTGGTGGGGAATATGAAGATGTAGCCCACCTAGGAACAGTGTATTCAGTTGCACAGCCCTGAAATTCTCTTAATGCTATCCCAGAGTTCAGAGTATCAGGGATGCCAAGAATACCAGACACTTACAACACATGCAGAGGGCCCCCAGAGCCTAGGACTTTGGCTCTGGGTCATATAGCATGAGGTATACACTTTAAGGATTGGTTTTTGAACATGAAACCTTAGAGTTGGAAGAATCTTAGAGATTAGCTAGACTAGCTTCCAACTCCATGTAGACATCTCCACTATAATACCCCTTACAGTAAGTCATGCAGTCCCAACTTCAAGATCTCCACTATCCTCAGTAATTCCTGCCTCAACAAGGCAGCTTGTTATGTGCTTATAGAACTTTTGTATAAAATTGTATGTACTTGTGTATTTATGTGTGTAATTTAATTGTTTATTTAAAAAAACATATTTTTTTCCTACAAAGTAGTGACTGAGCAGAAGCTCATATTACCAGGGCAACAGAAAATGTGGCATATTATTGTTGTTGAACGAGTTGGTTACCAGTGGTGCCCATAAAAGATGGGGATTCATGTAGAATCTCAACCCAAAATGAGAGGAGAAAATCCTTTAGATTTCTCTAGTAACTTGCAGGGAGTATACTTCTCTCTAGAGTTAAATACTGGCTGCACTACCAAAAGCCATCTAGCTGCCATGCTTGTGGAGTAGGCAAAAGTTGTACAGAACATCTCTCTGGAGTTCATATTATCGGGGAGGGTGAAAAGCATCCACAACAATTGAAGCAATATTAATAAGAGAAAACAGAGGAGTTTTAGATTCTAATAACATAGAAAGAACTCAAAGCTTAGGCAAGATTGCCAGCTTTTCTAATTTTAGCAACTATGGATTTGTATCCACAGCCCCTAAAACAATGGCCTGCTCAAGATGAATTTTAGTTGAATGTGTCACAGATGAGGAAAAGGAGAAATAAACCGCCCTGACCCAGTGAGGTATATAACATGTGCAATAGGTGTAAAGCCTTTTACCCCGAGCATGAGGCTTGGTTTTTTTTTAAATTAACATATAATGTATTATTTGTTTCAGGGATACAGGTCTGTGATTCATCACTCTTATATAATACCCAGTGCTCATGACAACACATACTCTCTCCAATGTCTATCACTCCGTTACCCCATCCTCCCACCCCCCTCGCCTCCAGCAACCCTCAGTTTGTCTCCTAAGATTAAGAGTCTCTTATGGTTTGTCTCCCTCTCTGGTTTCATCTTGTTTCATTTTTCCCTCCCTTCCCCTATGATCCTCTGTCTTGTTTCTCAAATTCCTCATATCAGTGAGATCATACGGTACTTGTCTTTCTCTGATTGACTTATTTCGCTTAGCATAATACCCTCTAGTTCCATCCATGTCGTTGCAAATGGCAAGATTTCATTTTTTTAAAGAAGCAGCAGCATCTGAGGATCCATAGGACAAAGATGCCATGGCTAAAGGTATCAAAGACAGAGTCATGGGGGGCAGTGGGAGAAGGGTTCACAAAAAAAGGAAGAGGAGGAGAGGAATCACTGTACCACTGTAAATAGATACAGACATAAATATGTGTGAAACATAATAGATATGTGACTCTAATCACTATGGAGTGAACCAGACCGTCTTGAAAAGCATAAATTATAAGAAGGATTCCTGAGCACGATTAGAAGCAACGGTGTGTGCTACAAACCCTCAAGGTCTTGGTCACTAGGATTTTTCATTGAAAGGACAAAGGCAGTTGAGTGTAAATCAAATATGGGCAACCCTAATCTGGGATGTGCCATAGAGCCCGCAGAAACTTACCAAAGCTGTTGATTATTACCTATTCCTGGTGATTCTTTGACACCATCAGAAGATCATGGAGATATCTTTAAAGATTGTGGAATTTGAGGTAGTGAATTGAAGGGCCTGGGAACCTAGGAACACAGGTTCTTTTTGGTTTGGTTTTCTATTTCTTCTTTTCAAAGGTTGGGCCTTTGGAAGAAGTGTAAACAGGATCTGGGAGACAGCTGCCTCGTGATGTAGATTGTGTCAAATAACAGAAAAATGCCCAGATACACTTCAAAGTCTAGTTATAATGGAGGATAGCAGGTATGACAGGAAAGGGAAAACAAAGTTTAGGAGTTACCTGGTGATTAACATGAGAAAGCTAATGCCCAGACACAGTATGTGTAATAAAGTGAAATTTGTAATAGAACAAATAACACTAAACATGAACTCATTAGTATCATTGAGACAGGGATGGAACAGAACTTCTGGCTAGAAATTGGAGTGGAGGGCTAACAGGAAAGCCTACTGGAAGATGCCTTGGAGCAGAGTTACATCAATACTATGTACACCTGTCTGAAAATTTGTGAATTGTGCTGTCAAAAGGGAGAGCTTGCTGGAATTCTCTGGTCAGTTCCACCAACCGTGTTTTCCCCCTCATTCTGTTTTTTTTTTTTTTAATTTTTATTTTAATTCCAGTTAGTTAACATTCCACCAGTCATTCTTAAAATACATATAGACCTGTGTTTGAGGAGAGTCATCGGGATGAAGGGACTAAAAAAAAATGTCTTATGAAGATCAGAGGAAGGAACTAGAAATGTGGGAATAACAAAAGGACAACAGGCTTTGGACTTGGAAGTTGAATCTCAGCTCTGCCACTTACTGGCTGTGTGACTTGGGCACTGAGCCTCATTCATTCAAATCAATGAATGTTTACTGAACTCCCGCCATATGTCAGGCACTGGGCTGAGCGCTGGGTCTATGATGGTGATGTAAACAAGCCTAGTCCTTGCCCTTAGGGAGTCTTAGTTTCTTTACCAGTTAATAATAGCACCTACCTGATAAAAATCACTGTGAGGATGAAATGAGATGGTACATGATGCACGTGGGAAGTTTGGCTTGGCACACAGTGCTGGGGCTTAGTAGGTGTGTAATAAATGGCAACTCTGTGTACATGTAAGGATGCATGAATGTTTAACTTCTCTTCAAGTATTCGAATGAATGTCCTAAAGAAGATGGGATGAGCTTTTCTGTATGTTAGAACTAGGAGCTAATGGGTAGAAGCCTTGGAAAGGGGCGATTTACTGCTTAGTAATGGAAGATGTTTCTAATAGAACTGACCAAAGATGGAATGAGTTGCTTCAGCAGCTTCAGCAGCTTCAGAGCTCTCCAGGGTGGGAAGGAATAAAGCAGAGTAAATAACATCCCGACAAAATGTGCCCTGTCTTAATTCTTGGTTGTGTGGTTCCAGTGTTTTGTTCAAGTTCCTTTGCTTGTGCAAGCTACATAGCGCGATCTGATGCAGACGAGGCAGTGGGCTTCTTTTCTGTTTTTTCTGCTCCAGATGTGGCCTTCTGAAGTGTGCTTTTTAGACTGAAATGTAGGGCCAGGGATAGGATGAGCTAAGAGAGGCAGTCGGGGTGCAAATTTAAGGAGGCACTCATTCTCAGGGTCATGGGAGTGCATGGGTAGCAATGGCATGACCCTGAGAGTGAACGCCATCTTGCATTCTGTGCCTTTGGCATTCCTTTTGTCTCACCCTAGTCCTGGCCCTGTTGAGATATGAAGACAGTAAAGAGTGGGTTTGCTTGGCGAGTTCTTTCAAACAACAGTGACATCAACCTTCTCAGTTTCAGGCATCTTGCCTGCCAGTTACGGTCCTCCCCAAAGCTTATTTGCCCAGGGGATTGATGAGCTAGGGGCACCTCTCATTCCCGGGTGCCTCCAGCTTGTTCATCTGCTGCTCGGGTGCCAGTGCTGACAGGACATGGAGCATTTTGCACCTGGCGAAAACTTGCAGTACTGAGGAAGTCTCCAGGGGAACACTCCCTGAAATAAATAACTTTTAAAAAGACATGTTTATGGCTTTTCTCTCACCCCATAAGTATGTGCCCATTTGTCTCTGTCACTAGAGATGCTGCTAATCTAGGGTTTCACAGTTTTCATCTCCTCATCCATCTCTAAGAATCTCTTCTTCCCCACCCCTTTCGCTGAACCTGCAGCTGGGGATGCACTGTTGAAGTCTTCGGTTCCCTCGCCTAGCTGCCGGGGATCTGGGATAGGGGCTCTCAGGCTCTGAAAGAGCCCGACCCAGAACACCTTTACTAGCACTCAAGGAAACTAGGGAGCTAGGTTGAGGAAACTCCCCAGGAAGGTAGTCCTAAGGACAGTCCTAAGGCACGTAGGACAGCCCTAAGGGGCAAAGCAGCTGGAAAACCCTATTACCTGTAACTTGGCAGACCTCTTTATCTCTGGTGCGCAAGGCCGGGAAAGGTTGTCACCCACAGAGCCTAGAGTGCTCGGCATGTGGAAGCCTGTTCCATCCTGGGAACCAAGTCTTGGAGTGACTTGGTTGCCCTATTTAGACTACTCTGCACTTCCTTATTTTCCCTGTTCCTGTTTGGACGATTGTGGGGATTCCAGAGAAGAATATAGTGAGGGCCTGGGTTGGCATGCAGAGAGGGAGGTAGGTACTCATCTCACCCCCCCCCCATCCCTACTTCCTTCATGACCAACTGCTGTTGGCAGGTCTCGTCGGATCAGGACTACCAGCCCTTTCTGAGGTAAATGGTGAAGAGGATTTGGGTGGTCAGGCTATAGGACAATGAAATTGTCCTATAATTAGGATGAAAAGGATTTTACCCAGAGGTGGATGAGTATTGAGAGCTCTGGAGTACATCCCGGCTCACTTTTTCATTTTCAGGAAGAGCACTTAGTAGATAAAATGCAGTCCACCCCAGCTCTTGACAGCTTGTCCCAAGGCCTTAAGCAGAGGGGACCGTGAGCCTACAGAGCCAGATTACCCTTTAGGAGCCTCAGGAAAAGCTGGAAATAGTAGCGAGGTGAGTATCTGCCCCACCTCAGGCCAGGCACAGAAAGAGTAGTTTCAGCTCGCTGCCTCTGTGCCGACCCCAAGGATATGGCACATTTCGAGCAGCCCCACGGCTGGGCCCTGACACACCCACAAGCCGCCCGCGGCTTCTGCTGCGAGGCCAGGGCAGGGGCGGGGCGTCATCTGGCTACTTCAGAGGACTGGGTGCTCGGAAAGAATTTGGAGGGAAGGTTGCAGGGGGGTTGTGGGAGAAACACGAAGAGAAAACAGATCAGTCAGCGAGGTAGTGCCTAAGCAATTGCTGTAATGTTGGGAGATGAAAGTGGAGTATATAGGGTCACAGGCAACTAGGCCACGGGTTTTCAGTCTGCTCAAAGTAGCAGAGTGATTGCAGACTCTCTCAAGCCCAAGAAGAGGTGGGGCAGTGTTTGTGTGCTGTGCTTATGTGCACAATTGATCTCGGACAAAATGGTGAGGGAGGCACAATTTCTCTTTGGTCTACCTGTATTTTAACCAAGCCAAACAAATGTGAGTAAAATGTGTATGTGTGTGTGTGCGTGTGTGTGTGTGTGTAAAATTCCTAGAGGCACGTAGGATTTAGCAAGCAGACCAGCGCTGAATGCCCTTCACTGCTGCCTTCCCAAACCTCTCCTTCTGCAGCCCTTGTTCCTTACCTCTCCTATAGGGTTTCCCGCTTTCCCTGCCCCCTTCCCGATTCCCCACTTCCCTCTGCTTCAGGTCCTCAGCGCTTTTCCCTCTCAGCTTCTTTCTCCCTGCTGCTCTCCCTTCTTGTGTCATGTTCTCCACACTCCACTTCTCTGGACCCCTCTCTCCCACTCTCCTCCCTTCCCTCTTAATGCCCCTCCTGTTTTTCTTCCTTCTGATCCATCTGCTCAGACCTCCCAGATTTCTCCCCTCCGGGGCCTCAGTGTTGATGTTCTGCTCTCTCTCTTCCTTCCTTCTAGGTCAAGGCAGAAAAGGCTAAAAACCTTAAATCTTCACATACACTGAAACTGCTCTAATTCATCCCAATTGTCAAGGGGAGGTTATGGGTGGGAGAAAGGGCGGAGTTAAGGTCAGTCTGAATTAATGAAAAATCGAAGTAATAGAACATTTGGAAAGAAATATAATTGTATTACTTTCAAGTACATCCAGTAATACTGCTAACTAGAACAGAATCTAAGAGTCATATAAGTGCTCTAACAAAGAGATAAGAATCATGTATAATTAGCATTATTATGCAGCTGTTAAGGCCCTCACTCTTAAATAGGCTAGTTCCCTTATTTATATGCTAAATCTATAAGGAGACCTCTTTTCGTAGCTACAGGTAAAATCCTATTACAAAAGTTCTTTATAGCCCTGACTCCCATGTCACTGCAGATGATCCATTATACCAGTGCTTTGTTGGTCTGGTTACCAAAAATTGCTAGCGATAATGTACAATAAATGCTTTTCCTGGGCCTTATCTATTTAATAGTTATTCCCTTATAAAGATTGTGAGTTCTTTCCATTGCAGATGCTAAACAGGAGAGGGAAGTGGAGATGAGTTATTTTGGAGCCGAGCCATGTAGATGTGTGTATTTGTGTGTCTGTGCACACATCCCTGGCTGTCTCTTAGTGAGCACTTACACAAGGGAGGAGGACTTAAGAGGATTGTAGGTATGGTAGCCTACATAAGGGAGTCTGGCTGTGTGTCTGTGTGGATAAAGGCACGGTAATACCTGGATGTGTGTTTAGGCCAGTAAGTATATAGGTGTCAGGATGTGCGTGTCTGAGATCCGAGTCTTTTATGGATACGGGCATATTTTATGTATGAGCAAACCTGTATAAACAATCGTGTGAAGGGTAGAGAGTCTGTGAAAACTGCAGTTTGACTCTGTTGAGTGTAGAGCTGCGTGTGATTTGTATGTGTGTATGTGAGAAAAAGAAAGAATATGTGCTCTATACATTAGTAATTCTCAAACCGGGGTTGTGAGATCTTTTTTCAGCCCCACTCCTCTCCTAATACAGATCTTTGAGTTCTCTCTCACCATGTTTTCCTTTTGTTTTGTCTCTCCCTTCTCTTTCCTTACCTCCACCTCCTCCTTCTTTATTTTCTCTCTGATTTCAAAGCAAAATCTCAATCCTCAGCTGGTTATATCTTAATCCCGTCTTTTCTTCTCCATCCATAGCCTTCTCAGTTTTTCCTTACGGGAATATTCACTCATGATTAAGTCAAAACACCTTTGGGAAATGTGCCCAGCAGCCTAGCAGGTGCTAAGGAAGAGTCAGTGAGGGAAACCTGAGGAAAAAGCCTTGTGAAGGTGACAATAAGGAAGAGAGTAGCAATTTTAGGATATATAACTCCTCAGGTAGTTCTCAAACTGTCTCCCTGGTGCCCCTGTGAACACCCCAACACCACAGTGACCTGGCTTCCTGACTCCAGTGATCCTCCTCACTGCTCCCTCAGCCCCCTCAGGGAAGGCCAAATCTTTAGGATTTGTTACCACTCACAGCTCTTCTACTTCCATGATTTTCCCAAACTCTGAATTTTGGTCTCCCTTACTATACCCTCATATTCATTCAGTTATTCATTCATCCACACAACAAATATTTAGTGATGGATATTCATGTGTCAGATACTGTTTGTTCCTGACGTGAGGGATAGATCAGTGAACAAAAGGGACAAAAATTTCTGCCCATGAGCTCATATTCTAATGTGGGGAGACAGATAACCAGCAGGAAACATAAAGAGCATGTAAATGATATACTATGTTAGAAGGTGATGAAGCAGAACACAGTAATAGAGATTGGGAGTATATGCAGTCCAGTGTTGGGGTGAGTGTCAAAAATTGCAATTTTAAGCAGGGTAGTCTGATTTGCCCTTACAAAGAAGGTGACAGTTAAGCCAAACCTTGAAGGAGCTGAGAGAGTAAATAATGCAGATTTCAAGGGATAGGGGGAAGAGCTTTGCAGCACATAGAATAGCCAGTGCAAAGGTCTTGTGGTAGGAGCATGCCTGACATTTTTTAAGGCCCAGGGCAGATGTGCAGGGGCTGGAACAGAGTGAACTGTTATCAGGAAATGTGATCCAGAAAGGGAATGGTGAGAGGTTTAAAGGGAAAGGAGCTTGGAAATTATAGGCCCCTCTGGAATGTTTCTTCAGTTCCTTCCTACTTTCCTTAAGTACCCTCTGGCTGGACTTCTCAACAAGAGTGTAAAGAGATTCAGTGAGACTCCCATAGTTTCTCTTTCAAAATCTTTGACTTCCTCCTCTCTCTCTTGGCTATATTCCATCTTTTTTTTTAAAAAGATTTTATTTATTTATTTGACAGAGAGAGAGGCAGGGAGAGAGGGAACACAAGCAGGGGGAGCAGCAGAGGGAGAAGCAGGCCTCCCGCGGAGCAGGGAGCCCGATGCGGGGCTCGATCCCAGGACCCTGGGATCATGACCTGAGCCGAAGGCAGACGCTTAACGACTGAGCCACCCAGGCACCACCCTATATTCCATCTTTAAGAAAAACTTATTTCTCTCTTCTTGTCAAGGCTGATTCCCCTCTACCTGTGCTTTTTATTCCCATCTCTTCCTCTCTTGATTCCCTTTCTTGCATGCAAGAACCCTTTCAAACCCTTCCTTTCCGCTGGCTCCTACTCTTCTGGGGACAAGTATGCACAAGCCTCCCTTACCATAAAATACCTTCCTTTAGCCCTACTACATACTCAAGCAACAGCTTCATCTCTCTCCCCTATCAAATTTCATAGAAGAGTCGTGTTGCTTTTTCTGTTTCAACCCACGTGCAATTTGACTTCCAATTTCATTTCTGTGTAAAACTGAACTCAGGATGGTTACTAACATCCTCTTTCTCACCAAATCCAAAAGCATATTTTTAGTCCTCTTCAATCTTGGCTCCTTTGTGATAGGTTTTGATGAAAGAGCACAGATTTGGATCAAAACCAATGTGGATTTGGACCCTGACCCTGCTACTATGTAACTTTTTTTTGAGCCACAGTTGTTGTTGTTGTTGTTGTTGTCTTATCTCTAAAAAGGGGTTAACAAGGGGCGCCTGGGTGGCTCAGTCGTTACGCGTCTGCCTTCGGCTCAGGTCATGATCCCAGGGTCCTGGGATCGAGCCCCGCTTTGGGCTCCCTGCTCGGTGGGAGGCCTGCTTCTCCCTCTCCCACTCCCTCTGCTTGTGTTCCCTCTCTCGCTGTGTCTCGCTCTGTCAAATAAATAAATAAATAAATAAAATCTTTAAAAAAAAAATAAAAAGGGGTTAACAGTATCTACTTTGCCAGGAGCTGGTGAGGTTTAGAGACAATGGATACAAAGTATATAATAGGGACTAATTAAGTCATTTCCCCCCACCTTTTGTGATTGAGGTTTTTTTTTTTTTTTGAGAGAGAGAGAGACAGAGCATGCATGAGGGGCAGAGAGAGAGAGAGAGAGAATCTTAATTAAGCAGGCTCCATGCCCAACATGGAGTGCAACGCTGGAGGCAATCTCACGACCTGAGATCATGACCTGAGCTGAAATCAAAAGTCAAACGCTTAACTGACTGACCCACCCAGGCGCCCCTGTGACTGAGTTTTCAAATCACTTTTGCTGGGTCTTCCTCCTATTGCTTTCTTAAAAATAGACTCAAAATGGATGAAAGACCTCAATGTGAGACAGGAGTCCATCAAAATCCCTCAGGAGAACACAGGCAGCAACCTCTTCGACCTCAGCCGCAGCATCTTCTTCCTAGACGCATCGCCAAAGGCAAGGGAAGCAAGGGCAAAAATGAACTATTGGGACTTCACCCCAATGATTATAGTCCACAATAGCCACACGATGGGAAGAGCCTAGATGTCCATCGACAGATGAATGGATAAAGAGATGTGATATATATATACAATGGAATATTATGCAGCCATCAAAAAATGAAATCTTGCCATTTGCAATGAAGTGGATGGAACTAGAGGGTATTATGCTAAGCGAAATAAGTCAATCAGAGAAAGACAATTATCATATGATCTCACTGATATGTGGAATTTGAGAAACAAGGCAGAGGAGCATAGGGGAAGGGAGGAAAAAATGAAACAAGACAAAACCAGAGAGGGAGACAAACCATAAGAGACTCTTAATCTCAGGAAACAAACTGAGGGTTGCTGGAGTGGTGGGGGGTGGGAGGGATGGGGTGGCTCGGTGATGGACATTGGGGAGGGTAGGTGCTATGGTGAGCGCTGTGAATTGTGTAAGACCGATGAATCACAGACCTGTACCCCTGAAACAAATAATACATTCTATGTTAATAAAAATAAATAAATAAATTTAAAAATAAATAAATAAAATCTGTTTTAAAGAAAGTTAAAAAAAAGTTTTGCATGTCCAAGATTTCACCTTTGGAACTCTTCTCTCATACTGTGCCTCCATAGTGTCTTATCTACTACCACCTATTCAACACATTCAGATATTTGGATAACTTTGACACCTAGTTCTAGGTCCCTAGAAACCTCTCCTAAATGCCTAACGTGCATTTCCAGCTTAAAGATACCTTCCAGTACGTACTTTCTGGGATTCTCCTTTGGGGATAAATGAGAGCAGAATTTGGAGGGACATGGATAGAGAGAGAGTTGAAGTAAGGTACTGAATTCTAAGCTGAAGAGTTTAATTTGATAAGGTCAGCAGACCAAAGGGATTCTGAGAAGAGCAGTAACATGATTTGAATTTAGCATCCTGGAAGGATACACTAGAACAAAGAGAAGCCATATAAGAAGATAATTATGAAAATTTAGATATTATTTGATATGATTCTAGAAAGAAAAAATGAAGCTAAAATCCAAGGAATTTCATAGGGAAAGGATTAGAAAGCCTCGGCAGCATACTGGATGTGGTATAAAGGTTTGAGGGGAATCAAAAATATTCCACAGTTTCAAGGATGAGACACTGGAAACTGAGTGGTGCCTTTGATGGTAATGGTGAGGCTAGGAGGAATTCTTGTTTTGAAAAGGGTCAGGAGAGTGAGAAGGGAGAGTAATTAAAATTTTGATATATTAAGTTTCAGGGGACAGAAGGAAACCCAAGGGAAAAATATATTTTGGGTAACTGAAGCTAGAATACAAGAAAGAAAATAAGAAAATAGAGTTAGTCAGTGCTGGTGTTAGACATATTACATTCATTTGTATACAAGGAGTAGCCAAAATTGGGTGAATAGATGAACTCCCCTAAAGGAGTAAGTACAAAGGGGAATGGGTGGGGGGCAGTAATTGGATTTTGGGAGACAGCCAGAGGGAATAAGTGGGAGGAAAAAGGAAAGCTGGGGGGAGCCAGAGACAGAGAATTCAAAAACATAAAAGGAGAAGCAGTGTGAGAGAAGCCTACTGACTTTTGCACTAATTCATGGGTCCCTAACTGACTTTTTCATTTAGTACTCACTCTCTTTCACTCCCCCACCTGGTCCCAAGCTTTTCTTTCCATCCATTGTTTCGCTGGGCCTCCTGGGCCTCCTGGGCCTCAGAGTCTAATTATTATTCCTACTGTCTAAATCGTTCTCAATTCATGCTTCCCTGCATCCATCAGCTATTAACCCTTCCTTCCTAGGTAGTTAATACAGTCAAGCACACTCATTTACAAAAAAAATACCTTTCTTTGCTAATTGGGTAAGTGATGTTGAAGAACTAGGATACAATAGTAGAGGATTTTAGAAACAATGAATGAAATATTACACCAATACATTCTCATTAAGTCCCTAGTGTGTGTCCAGCTGCCCCAAATCAATGACAATACTGTGAATAAATTAATATGTAATACACATAATAAGGAGAGTAATATCTTCTAGACTTATGTGTATTCTTTTTCTACTTTTAAATGCATTCTTTCCTCAATGTACATCTTGCCTCCATTTCCCCATGTTTTCTTTTGTTACATCAATCATATCTCTTTCCTTTTATACACTCACATTGTACATGCATCCATAAATACTCTCAAAGGTCCAGGAATCTTCTATGTTACACTGACTTGCATGCAAAACCTTCCATTCATATGTTTTTATACTTTTCTTCAGCTTGAGTATTCAGCCAATTCAATGAAGCAATGTTATCAACAATCTAACATAAGAATTAAATTATTTATATTTTTCTGTCTTTGTATCTCTAAGTATACATAGTATACTATGTATAGTAGTTATATTCCACAATATTTTAAAACAGAGATATTCCATCTCTATGTTATAGGAAGTATAACATAGAGATCTAATATTACCTTTGATTTAGAAGTAGATATTTTCTGTGACTTATATTTTACTTTATTATGGTTCTAAAAAAAATGCCTTTATTCTTTCTTTTGATTATTGAAACAATACGTATTCATAATAAAATATTAAAACTTTAGAAAACTATAAATAACAACCAGATATCCTCTGCAATCATGACAGAGTAAGTGGCAATGGACTTACCTCCTGCTATAAACAGCAATAAAACTAGAAAAAATATTTGATGACACTATTTTCAGGAGTTGGACAACAGGCAGTACAGAAATATGAACTCTGAGAAAAAGGAGATAAATGTAACTTATGTAATTCTCAGAGAATGTAAGCCTCACATTCTCCCATCTCTCTACCTAGAAACAGTTTTCCAACAATGACACAGAGACCAGAGTTTGTGAAAGGGTTTCCTTCAGGTGTTCGTCTGAGGTCTGAACTGCCCAAGTGCAGAATATGTTACCATGAGACCTAGCAGAGTGTGGCTGTTAGAGGTTGTGAGTAGAAGGGAAATCCTAGAGGTCACACAATGTGGGTAGATGTTGGAATTCTGATCCAGCCAGAGTGGAGAGACCTTGTTAAAACCTAGCCATACAAAATAGGCATCAGAAAGGCCATTTCTGAAGAGTAAAGACTATGGCCTAGAGGTAGGGCCACTTTAGACATGAAAAAGCTTAAAATCAAGTCTCTACAGGTTAAAGGAGAACCACTACCAAATAAACTGCATATAAGAACAAAAGCCATCACTCAAACAGAAGAAAAATCCAGACTCCTCAAAATGTATCATTCACTGTAACTGGCAGATGATAAAAAAAGATCACGAGACATATGAAGAAGCAGGAAATATAACCAAAATGAAGAAACTATATGCTGTCAATAGAAAAAAACTCTGTAATAATCAAGATATTGTAAAGATCAGTTAAGGACTTTAATAATTTTAAATATGTTCAAAGACACAAAGGAAAATATGATCTTAATGGACATAAAGATAAGGAATCATAGCAGAATGGAAATTTTAGGAATGAAAAGTAGAAAATAGAACATAAAAAAATAAGCTAGATGAATCTAATAGCAGATTGAAAATGGAAGAAGGAAGAGACAGTGAACTTGAAGAGAAAACCATAGAAGTGAGCCAATCTGAAGATCAGAGAGAAAGATTGAGAAAAAAAAAAAAAAATGAACAGAGTTGCAGTGACCTGTTGGAATCCCAGATGGAGAAGAGAGAGAGAGAATGAAGCAGAAAAAATATCTGAAGAAATAATGGTTGAAAATTCCTCAAAGGTGGTGATATTTAGCAACTTACAGATCCATGAAGCTAAGTGAACTCAAAGAAGAAAAAAATACAAAGAAGTCCACACCTAGTTTCATCACAACCTGCCCAAAATAAAAATAAAGAAAAAAAAAATGAAAGCAGTAAGAGAAAAGTTACACACAAAGGAAAAAAATTATAAAAAAGGACTGATGTATCACCAGAAACAATGCAAGCCCAAAGAATGGTATGAGAGAAACAAACAAAAAGACTGTCAATCCAGAATTTGACATCCATCAAAAAGGAATCTTCAGACATGACAATTAAAAAAAGACATTTTTTAGTGAATAAAATCAGAGATAATTTGTCTCCAGTGGATCTTCTCTATAAGTATTAAAAGAAATTCTTCAGGCAAAAAGGAAATGCTAATAAGTAATATTTTTTGAGCATTTATATTTCTTCTTGCAAATTGTTCATGTCCTTGCTCATTTTTCTATTAAGGTGCTATTATTCTTATTTATCTTATTTATATCATAAATATCATATGATCATCTAAATAGATGAAGAAAAAGCATTTGACAAAATTCAACATCCTTCCATGATAAAAACTCTCAACATATATGTCTCTGAGTTATTTCCCTTAGCATAAGGCCCTCAAGCTCCATCCAAGTTGTCCCAAATGACAAGATTTCCTTTTTCCTCATGGCTGAATAATATTCCAGTGTGTGTGTGTGTGTGTGTGTGTGATCAATCACATCTTTATCCATTCATCCAAAGGGGGACACTTAGCTTGTTTCCGTATCTTGGCAATTGTGAATAATGCTGCAATAAACATGGGAATGCACATATCTCCTTAATATCCTGTTTTCATTTCCTGTGGATATATACCCAGAACTGGGATTGATGGATGATATGATAGTTCTATATGTAATCTTTTGAGGAATCTCCCTTCTGTTTTCTATAGTGGCTGTGCCAATTTACATTCCCACCAATAGTGCACAAGGGTTCCCTTTTTCTCCATACCCTTGCCAACACTTGTTATCTTTTGTCTTTTGATGCTAGCCATCCTGACAGGTGTGAGGTGATATCTCACTGTGGTTTTGATTTGTATTTCCCTGGTGATTAGTGGTGTTGAGCATCTTTTCATGTACTTGTTGACCATTTGTATGTCTTCTTTAGAAAGCTGTCTGTTCAGTTCCTCAAAATGGGCAAAGGATTTAAACAGACACTTCACCAAGAGAGACACATGGTGGTAAATAAGCCAGTGAAAAAATGCTCAATATCATGTGTCACTAGGGAGATAAAAATTAAAACCACAATGAGATATCACTACATATGCCATAGGATAGCTAAAATTAAAAACACTGAGTATATCAAATATTGGTGAAGATGGAGGAAACTGGAACTCTCAGACATTGCTAGTGGTATTGTAAAATAATATAGTCACTTGAAAAACAGTTTGACAGTTTCTTAAAAAGGCAAATATTTCACCTACCATATGGGCCTAGCTATTCCTCTCCTAGAAGTTTATCCAAGAGAAAAGAAAGGATATGTCCCTATAAAATATTATACATAAATATTTATAGCAGCATTATTTGTAATAGGTAAAAACTGGAAAAAGCCCAAATGTCCATCAACAGAGAAATGCAGAAACAAATTGTAGTTTGTCTATAGAAGGAAATACAAGTCAGAAAAAAAGGGGATGATAACCCAATAGCATAAATGAATCTCAAATAATTATTCTCAGTGAAAGAAGGCAGATAACATTTCATTTATATAAAATTCTAGAAAATCTAATCCATAGTGACATAAAACCAGGTCATAGTTGTTGGGATGGTGGTAGGATGGTGGGAGAGGTAGGATGGGTTGATTACAAAGAAACATGAGGAAACTTTTTGGGGTAATGAGTGTGTTCATTATCTCATTTGTGGTGATAGTTTCATGGGTGTATAAGTATGTCAAAACTTATCAAGTTATACAATTTAAAAATATACAGTTTATTGTATATTCAGTATATGCCAATAAAGCTATTCTAAAAAGGAGTTTAAGAACTCCTTGAACTTTTTACCTAAAATCCATAGATTTTATCTTCAGAAAATTATACTTCAACCAAGTTGACTTAAAATGGAAAAAGAATGGTAACCATGGTTGATGTTTAGATATATATGTTGTGTTGTATTTTCTATGTGCATGCATAGATAGACATGTATTTTACAGACATATAATACATACTATTTTAAATTTGATTGTCACCTCATTCATTGAGAATGTCTATCTATTCCAATAAATATAAATTGACAAAATATTTTAATGACTATAATATTCTATGAATACACTACATTGTATTCAATGGATTCCCTATTTTAACATCTGTTTATAATATTTCAGTATTATGTACAAAACTGGGATGAATATTCTTGTATATATAACCTTGCAAATTTTTATATTATTTTCTTTTGATAAATTTTTATACTTGATTTCTTCTTTTGGTGCTTATTGTTGAAGAGCCATCCATAAAGGGTTATAACAACTTAAACGCCTACCAGAAATATATGAGAGTGCCTATTTCTCCATACTCAGTCATCACTGAGTATATCCTTTTTTAAAGTATTTTATTTATTTCTTTGAGATAGAGAGCACATGAGAGTGAGAACACAAGAGCTAGAGCACTAGAGTGAAAGCATGAGAGCAAGAACATGGGCCAGGGACGGGGGTGGGGAGGGGCAGAGGGAGAGGGAGAAGAAGCACGCTCTCCACTGAGCAAGGAGCCCGATGCAGGGCTTGATCCCAGGACCCTGAGATTATGACCTGAGCCAGAGGCAGACACTTAACTGACTGAGCCACCTGGGCGCCCCAGTATATCCTTTTTTTCTTGGTGAATCTGATGTGTGGGAAGTGGTTATCTCATAGCTATTTAAAATTACATCTCCTTGAATATTATTGAGAATGTATATACTTTTAGTATTTTTTTAAATTTTATTTTATTATGTTATGCTAGTCACCATACAATACATCATTAGTTTTTGATGTAGTGATCCACGATTCATTGTTTTCGTATAACACCCAGTGCTCCATGCAGTACATGCCCTCCTAGAATTTTGTTAAGCATTCGTATTTCTTCTTTTGCAAATTAATCCATGTCCTTGTCCATTTATCCAATAAGGTGTTATTTTTCTTATTTATTTCTTATTTATTTATTTAATGTATTTCTTTCTTTTTTTCCTTATTTATTTAAAAGAACTACTTTTTGTTTTTGATTTTATTATGTTATGTTAGTCACCATACAATACATCATTGGTTTTTGATGTAGTGATCCACGATCCATTGTTTTCGTATAACACCCAGTGCTCCATGCAGTACGTGCCCTCCTTAATACCCATCACCGGGCTAACCAATTCCCCCTCCCCCCTCTCCTCTAAAACGCTGTTTGTTTCTCGGAGTCCATAGTCTCTCATGGTTCATCTCTCCCTCCAATTCCTCCCCCCATTTTTCCCTTCCTTCTCCTAATGTCCTCCATGTTATTCCTTCTGTTCCACAAAGAAGTGAAACCATATGATAATTGATTTTCTCTGCTTGACTTATTTCACTTAGCATAATCTCCTCCAGTCCCATCCATGTTGATGTGAAAGTTGGGTATTCATCTTTTCTGATGGCTGAGTAATATTCCATTGTATATATGGACCACATCTTCTTTATCCATTCATCTGTTGAAGGGCATCTCAGCTCTTTCCACACTTTGGCTATTGCGGACATTGCTGCTATGAACATTGGGGTGCATATGGCCCTTCTTTTCACTACATCTGTGTCTTTGGGGTAAATACCCAGGAGTGCAATTGCTGGGTCATAGGGTAGCTCTATTTTTAATTTTTTGAGGCACCTCCACACTGTTTTCCAAAGTGGCTGTACCAATTTGCATTCCCACCAACAGTGTAAGAGGGTTCCCCTTTCTCCACAACCTCTCCAACATTTGTTGTTTCTTTCCCTGTCCATTTTTGCCATTCTAACTGGTGTAAGGTGGTATCTCAGTGTGGTTTTGATTTGGATTTCCCTGATGGCTAATGATGATGAACATTTTTTCATGTGTCTGTTAGCCATTTGTATGTCTTCTTCAGAGAAGTGTCTTTTCATATCTTCTGCCCATTTTTTGACTTGATTATTTGTTTTTTGGGTGTTGAGTTTGAGAAGTTCTTTATAGATCTTGGATACCAGCCCTTTATCTGTAGTGTCATTTGCAAACATCTTCTCCCATTCTGTGGGTTGCCTCTTTATTTTGTTGACTGCTTCCTTTGCTGTGCAGAAGCTTTTTATCTTGATGAAGTCCCAAAAGTTCATTTTTGCTTTTGTTTCACTAGCTTTTGGAGATGTATCTTGAAAGAAGTTGCTGTGGGCGATGTCAAAGAGGTTACTGCCTATGTTCTCCTCTAGGATTTTGATGGATTCCTGTCTCACATTGAGGTCTTTCATCCACTTTGAGTTTATCTTTGTGAATGGTGTTAGAGAATGGTCGAGTTTCATTCTTCTGCATGTGGCTGTCCAATTTTCCCAGCACCATTTATTGAAGAGACTGTCTTTTTTCCATTGCATGTTTTTTCCTGCGTTGTCAAAGATTATTTGACCATAGAGTTGAGGGTCCATATCTGGGTTCTCTATTCTGTTCCATTGGTCTATATGTCTGCTTTTGTGCAGCACCATGCTGTCTTGGTGATCACTGCTTTGTAATATAGCTTGAAATCAGGCAACGTGATGCCCCCAGCTTTGTTTTTCTTTTTCAACATCTCCTTGGTGATTCAGGGTCTGTTCTGATTCCATACAAATTTTAGGATTGTTTGTTCCAGCACTTTGAAAAATGTCATTGGAGGGGCGCCTGGGTGGCTCAGATGGTTAAGTGTCTGCCTTCGGCTCAGGTCATGATCCCAGGGTCCTGGGATCGAGTCCCACATTGGGCTCCTCACTCAGCGGGGAGTCTGCTTCTTCCTCTCCCTCTGCCTCTCCCACTGCTCATGCTCTCTCTCTCTCTCTGTATCTCTGTGTCTCAAATGAATAAATAAAATCTTTAAAAAAAAAAAGAAAAATGTCATTGGAATTTTGATCGGGATGGCATTGAAGGTATAGATTGCTCTGGGTAGCATAGACATTTTAACAATGTTTATTCTTCCGATCCATGAGCATGGAATATTTTTCCATCTTTTTGTGTCTTCTTCAATTTCTTTCATGAGTGTTCTGTAGTTCTAGAGTATAGATCCTTTACCTCTTTGGTTAGGTTTATTCCGAGGTATCTTATGAGTTTTGGTGCTATTATAAATGGAATCATTTCTCTAATTTCTCTTTCTACAGTTGCGTTGTTAGTGTATAAGAAAGCAACTGATTTCTGTGCATTGATTTTGTATCCTGCCACATTACTGAATTGCTGTATGAGTTCTAGTAGTTTGGGGGTGGAGTCTTTTGGGTTTTCCACATAAAGAATCATATCGTCTGCGAAAAGAGAGAGTTTGACTTCTTCTTTGCCAATTTGAATACCTTTTATTTCTTTTTGTTGTCTGATTGCTGTTGCTAGGACTTCTAGTAGTACTATGTTGAACAATAGTGGTGAGAGTGGGCATCCTTGACGTGTTCCTGATCTTAAGGGAAAGGCTCTCAGCTTTTCCCCATTGAGGATGATATTCGCTGTGGGTTTTTCATAGATGGATTTTATGAACTTGAGGAATGTTCCCTCTATCCCTATACTCTGGAGAGTTTTAATCAGGAAAGGATGTTGTATTTTGTCAAATGCTTTTTCTGCATCAATTGAGAGGACCATATGGTTCTTCTCCCTCCTCTTATTAATGTGTTCTATCACATTGATTGATTTGCGAATGTTGAACCACCCTTGCATCCCAGGGATAAATCCCACTTGGTCGTGGTGGATGATCCTTTTAATGTATTGTTGGATCCTATTAGCTAGGATTTTGTTGAGGATTTTGGAACCCATATTCATCAGGGATATGGGTCTGAAATTCTCCTTTTTGATGGGGTCTTTGCCTGGTTTGGGGATTAAGGTAATGCTGGCCTCATGGAATGAGTTTGGAAGTTTTCCTTCTGTTTCTATTTTTTGAAACAGCTTCAGTAGAATAGGTATTATTTCTTCTTTGAATGTTTTGTAGAATTCCCCAGGGAATCCATTAGGCCCTGGACTCTAGTTTTTTGGGAGGTTTTTGATCACTGCTTCAATCTCGTTACTGGTTATTGGCCTATTCAGTTTGTCAGTTTCTTCCTGTTTCAGTCTTGGCAGCTTATAGGTTTCCAGGAAGGCCTCTATTTCATCCAGATTGCTCAGTTTATTGGCATATAGTTGCTGATAATAATTTCTAATAATTGTTTCTATTTCCTTGGTGTTAGTCATGATCTCTCCCCTTTCATTCATAATTTTATTAATTTGGGTCCTTTCTCTTTTCTTTTGGATAAGTCTGGCCAGTGGTTTATCGATCTTATTAATTCTTTCAAAGAACCAACTTCTAGTTTCGTTGATCTGATCTACTGTGTTTCTGGTTTCTAATTCATTGATTTCTGCTCTAATTTTAATTATTTCTCTTCTAATGCATGGCTTAGGTGTCGTTTGTTGCTTTTTCTCTAGTTCTTTAAGGTGTAGAGTTAGTTGGTGAATTCGGGATTTTTCTATTTTTTTGAGTGAGGCTTGGATGGCTATGTATGTCCCCCTTAGGACTGCCTTTGCAGTATCCCATAGGTTTTGGACCGATGTGTTTTCGTTCTCATTGATCTCCATGAATTGTTTATGTTCTTCTTTGATTTCTTGGTTGACCCAAACATTCTTGAGCAGAGTGGTCTTTAGCTTCCAAGTGTTTGAATTTCTGCCAAATTTTTTCTTGTGACTGAGTTCCAGTTTTAGAGCATTGTGGTCTGAGAATATGCAGGGAATAATCTCAATCTTTTGGTATCGGTTGAGACCTGATTTGTGACCCAGTATGTGGTCTATTCTATAGAAAGTTCCATGTGCACTCGAGAAGAATGAGTATTCTGTTGTTTTAGGGTGGAATGTTCTGTAAATATCTATGAGGTCCATCTGGTCCAATGTATCATTCAAAGCTCTTGTTTCCTTGTTGATTTTCTGCTTAGATGATCTGTCCATTGCTGAGAGTGGAGTATTGAGGTCTCCTACAATTAATGTATTGTTATCAATATGACTCTTTATTTTGCTTAACAGTTGGCTTATATAGATGGCTGCTCCCATGTTGGGGGCATAGATATTTACAATTGTTAGATCTTCTTGTTGGATAGACCCTTTAGGAATGATATAGTGTCCTTCTGTGTCTCTTATTACAGACTTTAGTTTAAAATCTAATTTGTCTGATATAAGCATTGATACCCCAGCTTTCCTTTGAGGTCCGCTGGCATGGAAGATGGATCTCCATCCCTTCACTTTCAGTCTGGATGTATCTTTAGGTTCAAAATGAGTCTCTTGTAGACAGCATATGGATGGGTCCTGTCTTTTTATCCAATCTGCAACCTTGTGCCATTTTATGGGAGCATTTAGGCCATTCACGTTGAGAGTGATTATTGAAAGATATGAATTAATTGTCATCATGTTGCCTGTGAAGACGTTGTTTTTATAGATTGTCCCTGTAAATTTCTGTTGTATATCACTCTTGGGGTCTTTCTCCTTTTATAGAACCCCCCTTAATATTTCTTGCAGGGCCGGCTTAGGGATCACGTATTCTTTCAGTTTCCGCCGGTCGTGGAAGCTCTGCATCTCTCCATCCATTCTAAATGAAAGCCTTGCCAGATAAAGTATTCTTGGCTGCATGTTCTTCTCATTTAGGACCCTGAATATGTCTTGCCAGGCCTTTCTGGCTTGCCAGGTCTCTGTGGATAGGTCTGACGTTATTCTGATGTTCTTCCCTCTGTACGTAAGGAATCTCTTCCCCCTAACTGCCCTTAAGATGGTTTCCTTGGTTCTAAGATTTGCAAGTTTTACTATTACATGCTGGGGTGTTGGCCTGTTTTCCTTGATCTTGGGAGGGGTCCTCTCTGCCTCTAGGACGCGAATGTTTGTTTCATTCCCCAGATTAGGAAAGTTCTCAGGTACGATTTGCTCAAATACATCTTCTAGTCCTCTCTCTCTCTCCACCCCCTCAGGGATTCCAATTATTCTGACATTGGAACGCTTCATTGTGTCACTTATTTCTCTGATTCTATTTTCATGGATTCTGAGTTGTTTTTCCCTGGCCTTCTCTTTTCCCTTTTTATCTATTACATTGTCTTCCAGGTCGCTTATTCGCTCTTCTGCCTCAGTTACCCTAGCTGTTAGATTATCTAGATTGGATTGGATCTCATTGATAGCATTTTTAAGTTCTGCCAATTCACCTTTTATTTCTGCCCTTAGAGACTCTATGTTGCCATTAATTGATTTCTCCATTCTAGCCATTGTCTTCACAATTGATAGCCTGAATTCCATCTCTGACATCTTGGTTATATCTGCATCCATTTGTAAATCTGCAGCATAAGTCATAATCTCTGAGTCGTTTCTATTTTGGGGGCTCCTCCTCCTAGTCATTCTGTTGATGGGTGTTTGAGGGAATGTATAGAGTCCAAATTATTGACCAGAACCCAAGCAAGATGCACCGGTTTTCTTGGGACCTTAGGGTTGCTGGCCTCTTGTTCTCCCAGCCTGTCTTCTGCGGGAGGGGCCTGCCACACTGTTACTCAGGCAACCCTGTTTGGGCGGAGTTGCCCTACCCCCCTGTGGCGGGGGATGGGCTCAGTGGGAATCAGTTTTTGGGGCTTTTGTTCTCTGGCGGCTTTCCCTGGTAGCTTTCTGCATCTCTTCCATGAGTCAGAGCAGAAGAGACCGTTTCCAACCCTCTGCCTCAGAGCAGAGAGACCGCAGTCTGTTCTTCAGTGAGCTCTCCAGGCCACACCGTCTCCGTTTCTGTCCGTGCTGCTATAAACTGCAGCGTCTTGGGTTGTGCGCCCCTCCGCAGCACCCCCAGTCCTGCCTGCAGGTCGGAGCTCGTCTCTGCCCTTTGTGCTTCTAAAACCACCAGCCGCTCCCAGGTCGCGCGCGCGACCCCGCTGCTCCGGGTTTCCATCCCAGGGGCTGCAGTTTGCAGGTGCGACCCCCCCCACCCCGCTCCGGGTTTCTGCCCCGGGGACTGCCCTAAGTCCTTTCCCCACCACTACCGGTCTGCGAGTCTGTGCCCCGCCCACAGTGCGCGAGGCTGTCACTCACTGGTGGTGTAGGATCCCCACGTCCAGGCACCCTCCCGCTGCCGTTTATCCTCTGATATCTGCCCGCAGAATCACGGCTCCCCGCTTCCTACCTCAAAACCAACCGCCTGCAATATTCTGTTTGTAGAGATCCAGATCTTCTTACATCTCAGGCTGGTTTCGTGGGTGCTCAGAGTGGTCTGGTAGATATCCAGCTCAATTCCAGGGACCAGTTGAAATAGGGTCCCCTACTCCTCTGCCATCTTTCCCCCCCTCCCAAAAGAACTACTTTTAAAATAAGGATATTAACCCTTTGTCATCTATATTTCAAATATTTTTTTTCATTGGTTGTTTGCTGTGTCTTTTAAGTCGTCTTTGCCATTTGGAATCTTTTAATTTTATATTCTATTTACAATTGTAGATGCTAAATTTTGTCTGGAAAAAGTGGACTTATCTTTAATCATCTTGTGTACTTCACCATGCCTTGTGTTGTACTTATTTGAGATTCATAAAATATAAGAGCTCCTGACACTATACATGTAGAGTATTAGGAATGATGCATAGCATATAGTAAGTGCTCGATACATTTTAATCACTACTATTATTGTTACCAATATTAAGTTAATAAGTGACTCTGATGATCTGGGAAATGAGATGTTTATAATACATACAAAAATAAGTCTCCATTGTGTTGCTTCTACTCAGAAAGAGATATAAAGTTGATTTCATCCAAATATCAAACTATGATTTTCCTTTTGCTCACTTTACGTGAAGATTGAATGGCTTGATCTTTGGGGCTGATTTAAATCACCCAGAAAACCTAGTTGTCCTTTTTTCATACTTACAAATCTACCCTGAAGCTCCCTCTGGATGTAATGATTTCAATGGAATATTTTGATAAAGATTTCTTAATAGTGAGTGTGAGGAGAAAACTTTCGAACATCCTACCTTTCCAGCTCCTATAGCTGCAGGCATTACTCAGAATGAGAGTGAACAAAGGTGGTGATGATGCCATGAACAGGGTTCAGCAGTTGCCAAGCAGCTGAAGAAATCTGAGACCAGAGTGATGCTGGTTGGAAGGAAGTTGTCTGATATCAGGAATTACCATGCAATTGGGGTCGATGAGAGATATTTATAGTTGGCCATCTCTCTCCAGCAAGGTAAATGGTGGGTAGAGATGAATCCTTAATATGGTTATGTTTGTATATTAACCAAATTTTATACAGATGCTCAAAGCATCTAGAGTACATGAATTTGGAGTGTGGTATAATGAATATAACATATTCTTAGTCAATTCATTCATTTTATGAATGAAATTTGGGTAAAAATGTTGAAAATGGATGCCTAGCATTGAGGTATTTAATTATAATCAGAAACTATGACTCACCTAGATCAGTGAGAAGAAAATTAAAGCAAAGTATAAGAGATTAATGAAGTTCGCATGAAAATTGAGACATGTACTTAATTGCACACAATGATGATGCTTTTAGTGGGTTGTACAACAACTGAAAAAAGAATCACATAGGAATCTCTCCTAAAGATATCATCTAGTGGTCAGATACACCCTATGGTTTATCACAAAGTCCAATCTGGCTAACACTGACTTACGATGCTCCCATACCCTCATGCCTGAAATGCTAGTGTCATGCTTCCCACCTTTTGCCTCTCTTGATAGATTTTGGGGATCTCTCAGATTTCAGCAGCAGCTTTCTCTGCTAGTTTGGTTGAGAACCATAATAATGCCTCATCATGAAAAGCTTGGAGACAGCTTCAGGAGAATAGGTATTATCTTCTTTAAATGTTTGGTAGTATTCCCATGGGAATCCATCAGGCTCTGGACTCTTGGTTTTTGGGAGGATTTTGATCACTGCTTCAATTTCGTTACTGGTTATTGGCCTACTCAGATTGTCAATTTCTTCCTGTTTCAGTCTTGGTAGTTTATAGGTTTCAGGAAGGCATCCATTTCCTACACGTTGCTTAATTTATTGGCATATAGTTGCTGATAATAATTTCATTTTTTTTATTATATTATGTTATGTTAATCACCATAAATTACATCATTAGTTTTTGATGTAGTGTTCCATGATTCATTGTTTGCGTGTAACACCCAGTGTTCCATTCAGTACATGCCCGCTTTAATACCCATCACCAGGCTAACCCATCCCTTCATCCCCCTCCCCTCTACAACCCTCAGTTTGTTTCTCAGAGTCCATAGTCTCTCATGGTTCGTCTCCCCCTCCGATTTCCCCCACTTCATTTTTCCCTTCTTGCTATACTCTTCTTCTTCTTTTTTTTTTCAACATATAATGTATTATTTGTTTCAGAGGTACAGGTCTGGAATTCAACAGTCCTACACAATTCACACAGCTCACCATAGCACACACTCTCCCCAATGTCTATCACCCAGCCACCCCATCCCTCCCACCCCCCACCTCTCCACCAAACCTCAGTTTGCTTGCTGAGATTAAGAATTCTTCATATCAGTGAGATCATATGATACATGTCATTCTCTGATTGACTTATTTCGCTCAAAATAATATCCTCCAGTTCCATCCACATCGTTGCAAATGGCAAGATTTCATTCCTTTTGATGGCTGCATAATATTCCATTGTTTATATATACCACCTCTTCTTTATCCATTCATCTGTCGATGGACATCTTGGCTCTTTCCACAGTTTGGCTATTGTGGACATTGCTGCTATAAACATCAGGGTGCACGTACCCCTTCGGATCCCAACATTTGTATCTTGGGGTAAATGCCCAGTAGTGTAAATGCTGGGTCATAGGGTAGCTCTATTTTCAACTCTTTGAGGAACCTGCATACTGTTTTCCAGAGTGGCTGCACCAGCTTGCATTCCCACCAACAGTGTAGGAGGGTTCCCCTTTCTCTGCATCCCTGCCAACATCTGTCATTTCCTGACTAGTTAATTTTAGCCATTCTGACTGGTGTGAGGGTATCTCATTGAGGTTTTGATTTGGATTTCCCTGATGCCAAGGGATGTTGAGCACTTTTTCATGTGTCTGTTGGCCATTTGGATGTCTTCTTTGGAGAAATGTCTGTTCACATCTTCTACCCATTTCTTGATTGGATCATTTGTTCTTTGGGTGTTGAGTTTGATAAGTTCTTTATAGATTTTGGATACTAGCCCTTTATCTGATATGTCATTTGCAAAGATCTTCTCCCATTCTGTAGGTTGTCTTTTGGTTTTGTTGACTGTTTCCTTTGCTGTGCAAAAGCTTTTTATCTTAATGAAGTCCCAATAGTTCATTTTTGCCCTTGCTTCCCTTGCCGTTGGCGATGTTTCTAGGAAGAAGTTGCTGCTGCTGAGGTCGAAGAGGTTGCTGCCTGTGTTCTTTAGGATTTTTATGGACTCCTGTCTCACATTGAGGTATTTCAACCATTTTGAGTCTATTTTTGTGTGTGGTGTAAGGAAATGGTTAAGTTTCATTCTTCTGCATGTGGCTATCCAATTTTCCCAACACCATTTGTCGAAGAGACTGTTTTCCATTGGACATTCTTTCCTGCTTTGTCAAAGATTAGTTGACCATAGAGTTGAGGGTCCATTTCTGGGCTCTCTATTTTGTTCCATTGATCTATGTGTCTGTTTTTGTGCCAGTACCATACTCTCTTGATGATGACAGCTTTGTAATAGAGCTTGAAGTCCGGAATTGTGATGCCGCCAGCTTTGCTTTTCTTTTTCAACATTCCTCTGGCTATTTGGGGTCTTTTCTGGTTCCATACAAATTTTAGGATTATTTCTTCCATTTCTTAAAAGTTGATGGTATTTTGATAGGGATTGCATTAAATGTGTAGGTTGCTCTAGGTAGCATTGACATCTTCACAATATTTATTCTTCCAATCAATGAGCACAGAACATTTTTCCATTTCTTTGTGTCTTCCTCAATTTCTTTCATGAGAATTTTATACTTTACTGAGTACAGATTCTTTGCCTCTTTGGTTAGATTTATTCCTAGGTATCTTATGGTTTGGGGTGCAATTGTAAATGGGATTGACTCCTTAATTTCTCTTTCTTCTGTCTTGTTGTTGGTGTATACGAATGCCACTGATTTCTGTGCATTGATTTTATATCCTGCCACTTTACTGAATTCCTGTATGAGTTCTAGCTGTTTTGGGGTGGAGTCTTTTGGGTTTTCCACATAAAGTATCATATCATCTTCAAAGAGTAAGAGTTTGACTTCTTCTTTGCCGATTCGGATGCCTTTTATTTCTTTTTGTTGTCTGATTGATGTGGCTAGGAATTCTAATACTATGTTGAATAACAGTGGTGATAGTGGACATCCCTGCCACATTCCTGACCTTAGGGGGAAAGCTCTCAGTTTTTCCCCATTGAGAATGATATTCGCTGTGGGTTTTTCATAGATGGCTTTTGTGATATTGAGGTATGTACCCTCTATCCCTATACTCTGAAGAGTTTTGATCAAGAAAGGATGCTGTACTTTGTCAAATGCTTTTTCTGCATCTATTAAGAGGATCATATGGTTCTTGTTCCTTCTTTTATTAATGTATTGTATCACATTGATTGATGTGCAGATGTTGAACCAACCTTGCAGCCCAGGGATAAATCCCACTTGGTCGTGGTGAACAATCCATTCAGTGTACTGCTGGATCCTATTGGCTAGTATTTTGGTGAGAATTTTTGCATCCATGTTCATCAGGGATATTGGTCTGTAATTCTCCTTTTTGATGGGGTCTTTGTCTGGTTTTGGGATCAAGGTAATGGTGGCCTCATAAAACGAGTTTGGAAGTTTTCCTTCCATTTCTATTTTTTGGAACAGTTTCAGAAGAATAGGTATTAATTCTTCTTTAAATGTTTGGTAGAATTCCCCTGGGAAGCCATCTGGCCCTGGGCTTTTGTTTGTTGCGAAATTTTTGATTACTGCTTCAATTTGCTTAATGGTTATAGGTCTGTTCAGGTTTTCTGTTTCTTCCTGGTTAGTTTTGGTAGTTGATACATCTCTAGGAATGCATCCATTTCTTCCAGGTTATCTAATTTGCTGGCATAGAGTTGCTCATAATATGGTCTTATAATTGTTTGTATTTCTTTGGTGTTGGTTGTGATCTCTCCTCTTTCATTCATGATTTTGTTGATTTGGTTCATTTCTCTACTTTTTGAGAAGTCTGGCCAGGGGTTTATCAATCTTGTTAATTCTTTCAAAGAACCAGCTCCTAGTTTCGATGATCTGTTCTACTCTTCTTTTGGTTTCTATTTCATTGATTTCTGCTCTGATCTTTATTATTTCTCTTCTCCTGCTTGGTTTAGGCTTTATTTGCTGTTCTTTCTCCAGCTCCTTTAGGTGTAGGGTTAGGTTGTGTATTTGAGACCTTTCTTGTTTCTTGAGAAAGGCTTGTATTGCTATATACTTTCCTCTTAGGACTGCCTTTGCTGTATCCCAAAGATTTTGAACAGCTGTGTTTTCATTTTCATTGGTTTCCATGAATTTTTTAAATTCTTCTTTAATTTCCTGGTTGACCCATTCATTCTTTAGTAGGATGCTCTTTAGCCTCCATGTATTTGAGTTCTTTCTGACTTTCCTCTTGTGATTGAATTCTAGTTTCAAAGCATTGTGGTCTGAAAATATGCAGGGAATGATCCCAATCTTTTGGTACTGGTTGAGACCTGATTTGTGACCTAGGATGTGATCTATTCTGGAGAATGTTCCATGGGCACTAGAGAAGAATGTGTATTCTGTTGCTTTGGGATGGAATGTTCTGAATATATCTGTGAAGTCCATTTGGTCCAGTGTGTCATTTAAAGTCTTTATTTCCTTTTTGATCTTTTGCTTAGATGATCTGTCCATTTCAATGAGGGGGGTGTTAAAGTCCCCCACTATTATTGTATTGTTGTATTATTGTATCGATGTGTTTCTTTGCTTTTGTTATTAACTGCCTTATATAATTGGCTGCTCCCATGTTAGGGGCATAGATATTTACAATTGTTAGATCTTCTTGTTGGATAGACCCTTTAAGTAGGATATAGTGTCCTTCCTCATCTCTTATTACAGTCTTTGGTTTAAAATCTAACTTGTCTGATATAAGGATTCCACCCCAGCTTTCTTTTGGTGTCCATCGGCATGGTAAATGGTTTTCCACCCCCTCACTTTCAATCTGGGGGTGGCTTTGGGTCTAAAATGAGTCTCTTGCAGACAGCATATGGATGGGTCTTGTTTTTTAATCCAATCTGATAGCCTGTGTCTTTTGATTGGGGCATTTAGCCCATTTACATTCAGGGTAACTATTGAAAGATATGAATTTAGTGCCACTGTATTGCCTGTAAGGTGACTGTTACTGTATATTGTCTGTGTTCCTTTCTGGTCTATGTTGCTTTTAGGCTCTCTCTTTGCTTAGAGGACCCCTTTCAATATTTCTTGTAGGGCTGGTTTTGTGTTTGCAAATTCGTTTAGTTTTTGTTTGTCCTTGAAGCTTTTTATCTCTCCTTCTATTTTCTTTCTCTTTTTTTTGTTTTATTTCTCCTTCTATTTTCAATGACAGCCTAGCTGGATATAGTATTCTTGGCTGCATATTTTTCTCATTTAGTGCTCTGAATATATCATGCCAGTCCTTTCAGGCCTGCCAGGTCTCTGTGGATAGGTCCGTTGCCAATCTAATGTTTCTACCATTGTAGGTTACAGACCTCTTGTCCCAAGCTGCTTTCAGGATTTTCTCTTTGTCTCTGAGACTCGTAAGTTTTACTATTAGATGTCGGGGTGTTGACCTATTTTTATTGATTTTGAGGGGGGTTCTCTGCCTTCTGGATTTTGATGCCTGTTTCCTTCCTGAAATTAGGGAAGTTCTCTGCTATAATTTGCTGCAATATACCTTCGGCCCCTCTCTCTCTTTCTTCTTCTGAGATCCCAATTATTCTAATGTTGTTTCATCTATGGTATCACTTATCTTTCGAATTTTGCCCTTTTGATCCAGCAGTTGTTTCTCTTGCCAGTATTTCTTTTTCTCAGGTTCTTGATTTTCCATCATTTGGTCTTCTATATCACTAATTCTGTCTTCTGCCTCATTTATCCTAGCAGTTAGAGCCTCCATTTTTGATGGCACCTCATTAAGAGCCTTTTTGATTTCGACTTGGTTAGATTTTAGCTCTTTTATTTCTCCAGAAAGGGTTTCTCTAATAACTTCCATGCTTTTTTCATGCCCAGCTAGTATCTTTAAAATCATCATTCTGAACTCTAGTTCCGACTTCGTACTAATGTCCGTTTTGAGTAGGTCCCTGGCAGTCGGTACTGCCTCTTGTTCTTTTTGTTGAGGTGATTTTTTTCCATCTTGTCATTTTGTCCAGAGGAGAATAGATGAATGAGAGAACAAAATGCTAACAGGGTAACAACGTCCCCAGAAAATATACTCTAAACAAATCAGAAAAGACCTGAAACCGGGGGAAAAGAAAGGGAAAGAAAGAAAAAAGAAAAAGAAAAAGAAAAAGATTAAAAACAAACAAAAATAGAACAAAACGAAAAAAAAACAGAATATGATCAAATATGATCAGGCTGGTACATAGATCAGTGCCACACACTAGATTTTGGGTGTGTTTTGGTCTGTTAAAAAAAAGTGCCTCCCAAAATTTTAAAGAAAGAAAAACTTATATATGTACAAAAATAAGGGTTAATACGATGGAGGGATGGAATATGAATGTAAAGGTGAAAATTATAAAAAATTTTATAAAAGGAATTGATAAGATAAGAAGTTGTTTGAAAAAAAGAAAGAAGAGGATTAAAAAAAAATGGAGAGAATGTGATCAGGCAGGAGACTAGAACAAAGCCATACACTAGAGATTTAGGGTATATTTTGATCTGTTAGAAGAAACTGTATCTCAAAATTTTAAAGAGAGAACAACTTGTATATATATGCCAAAAATAAGGGTAACTACTATGAAGGGATAGAATATGACTCTAAAAATGAAAAATAAAAATGTTTTTTTCTAAAAAAGGGATTGATAAGATGTTGGTTGAAAAAGGGAAAAAGAAAAATTCAAAAAAAAAGACAGTTAAAAAAAATTAACTTTGAAAGACTAAAGTATCATGGTAAAAAAGCCATGGATTCTATGTGCATTATTCCCCTAGTGCTGGAGTTCTGCCGTTCTCATTGATCCGTAAACTTGGTCTTGGCGGGCGATTCTTGCTGATCTTCTGGGGGAGGGGCCTGTTGCCATGGTTCCCAAATGTCTTTGCCGGAGGCGGAATTGCCCCGCCCTTGCCCGGTCCAGGCTAAGTCATCTGCTCGGGTTTGCTCTCAGGAGCTTTTGTTCCCTGCAAGCTTTCCGTACAGCTTTGGAGGCCGAGAGTGAAAATGGTGGCCTCCCAATCTCCGCCCCAGAGGAGCCGAGAACTCGGGGCCCCACTCCTCAGTGAGCCCCCAGAGAAAAGCAGTCACTCACTCCCATCTCCCCGGTCTCCGGCCACACTCCGTGCTCACCCGGACTGTGACCGAGCGTTTCTATCTGTGGCACTCGACTCGGTGTGGAGTCTCCAAACCCAGCAGATCCCTGCGGTGCGCTCCCGCGCCACTCCTCCCAGGGGAGGAAGGTGAGTCTCCCCGGATCTGCCGCTTGTTGGGTCCCTGCTGGAGGAGCAGTGGCCCGACTGTGCCACGGATCACGGTTTATGGCAACCCCGAGCTGAGAGCCCGCGCCTCGGCTCCGTCTCTGCAGCCGGCTTCCCCGCTCCGATACCTGGGAGTTCTGCCGCACTCAGGCACCCCCGGTCTTTCTGTGACCCCGAGGGTCCTGAGACCACACTGTCCTGCGAGGGTTCCACCCCCCGCTTAGCCACCAGAGTGACGTCCCACAGCGGAGCAGACTTCTAAAAGTTCCGATTTTGTGCTCCGCGGCTCTATCACTTGCCAGAAGCGGCCGTCAGAGGCCCCCTCCCCCGCCGTCTATCCTCCCAAATATCGCCTCGGATTCACTTCTCCGCGCGTCCTACCTTCCAGAAAGTGGTCGCTTTTCTGTTCAGAGAGTTGTTGCTCTTCTTTTCTTCGATCTCCTGTTGAGTTCGTAGGTGTTCAGAATGGTTTGATCCCTATCCAGCTGAATTCCTGGGACCAGACGAAATCCAGGTCTCCTACTCCTCTGCCATCTTCTGAGAGTTTATTTTAATCATGAATAAATGTTGAATTTGGTCAAATTATTTTTCTGCACTGATTGATATGATCATGCAATTCTTTTTTTGGCCTGGCAATATGGTAGATTATACTGATTGATTTTCAAATATTGAACCAGACTTGTATCTCTGGAATAAACTCTATATGGTCATGGTGGATAATCCTTTTATGTATTACTGAATGCTATTGCTAATATTTTGTTGATTTTTCGTGTCTATATTCATAAGGACTAGTGGTCTGAAATTTTCTTTTTTTTAAAAGATTTTATTTATATGTCAGAGAGAGAGAGAGAGCACAAGCAGGGGAGCGGCAGGCAGAGGGAGAAGCAGGCTCCCTCCTGAGCAAGGAGCCTGATGCAGGACTCCATCCCAGGACCCTGGGATCATGACTGAGCCGAAGGCAGATGCTTAAATGACTGAACCACCCACGCATCCCTGAAATTTTCTTTTTTTGTACTGGCATTTCCTTTTGATATCATGGAAATACTAGCTTCATAAAATTAATTCTCATCTTTCCTCCTAATTTCTGGAAGGCTGTGTAGAATTGGTAAAACTTGTTCTTTAAAATTTTGATAGAATTCTCCAATGAAACCATGTGGGCCTAGAAATTTTGAGGGGGGGATTTTAAAATAAGAATTTAATTTCCTTAATAAATATAGGGTTATTCAAATTATTTCATTTTGAATGAGTTGTGGTAGTTTGTATTTTTTGGTGAATTCGTCCAATTTACCTAAGTATTCAAACTGATTTATGTGGAGTTGTTTTTAGTATTCTCTTATCCTTTTGATGTCTTCTTTCTTTTTTTCTTTGTCAATCTTGCTAGAGGTTTGTTGATTTTATTCATTTTTTTCAAAAAATCAGATCTTTTTCATTGAATTTTTATTGTCAATTTCATTGATTTATGCTCATATCTTTGTTCAGTGTTCTTGCTTTGGCTTGTTTTACTCTTTCTAGTTTCTTGAGGTGGGAATTTACATTATTGATTTGAGACTTTGCTTCTTTTTAAATGTAACTATTTAGTGCTATAAATATCCCTCTCATCATTGCTTAAGCTGCAGCTTACAAAATTCGATATGTCATTTTTATTTTTCAATGTATTTTTCTGTTTCACTTGAGACTTATTCTTTGGCCTGTGAATTATTTAGAAGTGTGTTGTTTAATTTCCAAGTGTCTGAAGATTTTCTTTTTATCATTCTGCTATTGATTTTTAATGTGGTCCCATTGTGTCAGAGCAAACACTTTGCATGACTTCAATTCTTTTAAATTTGTTGAAGCTTGTTTTATGGTCCAGGTTATGGTCTACTTTGATACATATTTTGTAGGCACTTGAAAAGGGTATGTATTCTCCTATTGTCAGATGAAGTGTTCTGTAGATGTCTCTAAGATCCTTTCAGCTTTGTGTTCTTCTATGTACTTGCTTATTTTCCATTAGTTGTTATATCCATTGCTGGGAGAAGGATGTTTAAGTTTCCCACTATAATTATTAATTTGACTATTTCTCCTCTTAGTTCTATCACTATTTTCTTTAAATATTTTGCATATTTGCATATTTGGTGGCTATGCTTTAAGGATTGCTATGTCTTCTTTGTGGATTGACCCTTTAATTATATGATGTCCCTTGTGCCTCTGGTAATTTTCTGTGCTCTGAAGTCCACTTTATCTAAAATAACTACTCCTGCTTTACTTTTATTAATTTTCATATAATCTATCTTTTCTCATTACTTTACTTTCTACCTGCCTATGTATATATATTTGACATGAATTTCTTTTAAGCAGCAAATGGTTTGGTCAATCCATATCTTTTAATTGGTGTTATTAGACCATTTTTACATTTGATGAAGATATTGTTATTACTATCATTTGAATTATTTGTCCCTCAGAGGCAGACGGTCATTTTTCTCTCACTGTTATCCAATTTAATTTTTTCATTAATTTTCAGAAGTCTTACCATGAGGTTTTGGTGTGGATTCTGTGGGATTATCTTGTTTGGGACTTGAAACTCTTCTTGAATCTGCAGGTTTATGTATTCTGCCAAATATGGCAAGTTTTCAGCCATTATTGGTTGAAATATTTTTTCAGCACTGCTCTCTTTCTTGCTTCCAGTACTCCAGAGACACGAATCATAGAATTTTTATTATTGTGTAACAGGTCTCCAAGACTGTTCAATTTAAAAATGTATTGCCTTTCTGATGTTCAAATTGTGTAATTTTTATTGTTCTAACTTTAATTTCACTATTTTTTGTCTCCCCATTCTGTTCTTTAGTCTATCCATTGTGTATTTTATTTTGTTTATTGTATTTATTTTTAGCTCTAAAACTTCAATTTGGTTCTATCTCTTTAATTATGATAAAATACATATAACAGAAGTTTTACCATTAGAGATATTTCATATATTCACTATGTGCAACCATCACTGTTATCTAGTCCCGGAACATTTTCATCACCCCGAGGAGAAACCCCTTAACCGTTAAGTAGTCACTTAAAACTCCTCTCTCCACTAAATCACAGACAACCACTAATATGCTTTCTGTCTCTATTGATTTGCCTAGATATACTGTATAAATGGAATAATACAATATGCGACCTTTTGTGTCTGGCTTCTTTCACCTAGCATAATGTTTTTGAGGTTCATGCATGTTGTAGCATGCATAAGTACTTCATCTCTTTTAATAGCTGAATAATATTCCATTGTATAGATATGTCAAATTTTGTTTATCCATTTTGATCATCCAAATTGATAATTTATGGACATGTGTATTGTTTCTACCCTTTGGCTATTGTGAATAATACTGCTCTGAATATTTGTGTATATATTTTTGAACACCTGTTTTCAATTCTTTTGGGACCATATCCAGGAGTGGAATTGTTGAATCATATAATAATTCCATGCTTAACTTTTTGAGGAACCACCAGTTTTCCACAGGAGCTTCACCTTTCTACATTCCCACCAGTAATAAATGAAGTTTTCCATATCCCCACATTGTCACAAACACTTATAATCCTCTTTTTTAATTGAAGTATAGTTGACACACAATGTTACATTGGTTTCAGGTGTACAACAGAGGGATTCCACAACTCTATATGCTATGCCATGTTCACCACAAGCATATCTACCATTAGTCACCATACAACACTATTACAATACCATTGACTGTATTCCATTCCCTATATTGTACCTTTCATCTCTGTGAATTATTCATTCCATAACTGGAAGCCTATACCTCCCACTGCCTTTCACCCATTTTGCTCATTCCCCTTTCCACCCATCCTGCCTTCTAGCAACCATGTTTGTCCTCTGTGCTTATGGGTCTATTTCTGATTTGTTTGTTGGGTTGCTTTGTTTTTTAGATTCTATATATAAGTGAAATCATACAATATTGGTCTTTATCTGTCTGACTTATTTCATTTAGTGTAATACCTTCTAGGTCCATCCATGTTGTTGCAAGTTACAAGATCTCATTCTTTTTTAGGCTGAGTAATATTCCAGTGTGTGTGTGTGTATTTATCTATTTATCCATTTATCTATTGATGGACACCTTTGTTGCTTCCATGTTGTCTATTTAAATAATGCTGCAATTAACATAGGGCTGCACATATCTTTTTAAATTAGTGTTTTCATTTTCTTTGGGTAAATACCCAGTAGTGGAATTATTGGTTGTGTGGTATTTTTAATTTTTAAATTTTTCAGAAAACTCTGTATGGCTTTCCACAGTAGCTGCACCAATTTACATTCTCACTAACAGAGCACAAGAGTTCCTTTTTCTCCACATCCTCACCAACATTTGTTATTACTTGACGTTTTGATACCAGGCATTCTGACAGGTATAAATTGATATTTCATTTTGGTTTTGATTTGTATTTCCCTGATGATTAGTGATGTTGAACATCTTTTCTGTGTCTGTTGGCCATGTGTATGTTTTTTGGGAAAAATGTCTATTCTGGTCTTCTCATTTTTTAATGTTTTTTTGGTGTTGAGTTGTATCAGTTCTTTATAAATTTTGGATATTAAACCCTTATCAGATATATCATTTGCAAATATCTTCTCCCATTCGGTAGGTTGCTTTTCTCTTTTGTTGATGGTTTCCTTCACTGTACAAACGCTTTCATTTTGGGGTAGCCCCAATACTTTATCTTTGCCTTTGTTTCCCTCGCCTGAGGAGACATACCTAGCAAAATGCTACTAAAGCCAATGTCAGATTACTGGCTACGTTTTCTTCTAGGAGTCTTATGATATCTGGCTTTACATTTAGGTCTTTAATCCATTTTGTTTATTTTTGTGCATGGTGGGACAAAGTGGTCTAGTTTTATTCTTTTGCATATAGCTGTCCAGTTTTCTCAGAACCATTTACTGAAGAGACTGTCTTTTCCCCATTGTATATTCTTGCCTCCTTTGTTGTATATTAATTGAATATGCAGGTGTGGTTTTATTTCTGGGCTCTCTATCTTGTTTCATTGATCTAAGTGTCTATTTTTATGCCAGTATCATACCGTTTTGATTATTATAGCTTTGTAGTATATCTTGGAATTTGGGATGTGATACCTCCAACTTTGTTTTTCTTTCTCAAGAGGGCTTTGGCTATTCATGGTCTTTTGTGGTTGCATATAAATTTTAGAATTATTTGATCTAGGGGAACCTGGGTGGCTCAGTCGTTAAGTGTCTGCCTTCTGCTCAGGTCGTGATCCCAGGATCCTGGGATCGAGCCCCGCATTGGGCTCCCTGCTCTGCGGGAAGCCTGTTCTCCCTCTCCCACTCCCCCTGCTTGTGTTCCCTCTCTTGCTGTGTCTCTCTCTGTCAAATAAATAAATAAAATCTTTTAAAAAAATTTAAAAAAAGAATTATTTGATCTAGTTCTGTGAAAAATACCACTGGTATTTTGATAGAGATTGCATTAAATCTGTAGATTGTTTTGGGTAATATGGACATTGTAACGATGTTATTTCTTCCAATCCATGAGCATGGAATATCTTTCATTTGTCTGTGTCATCTTCAATTTCTTTCATCAATGTTTTATGGTTTTTAGATTACAGGTCTTTCATCTACTTGGTTAAGTTTATTCCTAGGTATTTTATTCTTTTAGTTGCAATTATAAATGGAATTTTTTTCAGTTCTCTTTCTGCTATTTCATTATTAGTATATAGAAATGCAACAGATTTCTGTATATTAATCGTATATCCTACAACTTTACCAAATTCATTTATTACTTCTAATATTTTTTGGTTGAGTCTTTAGGATTTGCTATGTACATTATCATGCCATGTGCAAGTTGTGACAATTTTACTTCTGCCTTGCCAATTTAGATGCCTTTTATATCTTTTTCTTGTCTGATTGCTGTGGCTAGGACTTCCAGTACTATGTGAATAAAACTAGTGAGAGTGGACATCCTTGCCTTGTTTCTGATACCAGAGGGAAATCTCTCAGGTTTTCACCATTGAGTATGATGTTAACTGTGGGTTTGTCATACATGGCCTTTATTATGTTGAGGTATATTCCCTATAAACCCACTTTGTTGAGAGTTTTTATCATGAATGGTTGTTGAAGTTCGTCAAATACCTTTTCTGCATCTATTGATATGATCATGTGATTTTTATTCTTTGTTTTTTTAATGTGGTATATCACATTGCTTTGTGAATATTGAACCATCCTTGCATCCCTGGAATAAATCCCATTTGATTGTGGTGAATGATCTTTTAATGTATTGTCGAATATGATTTGATTATGTTTTATTGAGGATTTTTGCACCTACGTTCCTCAAGGATATTGTTCTTTCTTCTTTTTTTGTAGTGTCTTTGTTTGATTTTGGTATCAGGGTAATGCTGGTCTTGTAGAATGTATTTGAACACTTGCTTTCCTCTTCTACTTTTTGGAATAGTTTGAAGAAAATGGATATAGACTCTTCTTTAAATATTTGATAGAATTCATCTATGAATCTACCTGGTCCTGGACTTTTGTTTGTTGAGAGTTGTTTTTATTACTGATTTAATTCTGTTGCTATTAATTGCCTGTGCAGATTTTCTATTTCTCCTGATTCAGTTTTGGAAGATTATATGTTTCTAGGAATTTATCCATTTTTTTTCTAGGTTGTCCAGTTTGTTGGTGTATAATTTTTTCTATTAGTCTCAAAATCTTTTGTATTTCTGTGGTGTTAGTTGTGACTTCTAATCTTTTCCTTTATTTTTGAGGGTCTTTTATACCTTTCTCTTGTTGAGTCTGGCTAAAGGCTTATCATTTTGTTTATCCTTTCAAAGAATCAGCTCTTGATTTCATTGATCTTTTCTTTTTAAAAAAAATATTTATTTATTTATTTTAGAGAGAGAGAATGGGGGTGGAGGGGCAGAGGGAGAGGGAGAGAGAGTATTAAGCAGACTCTGTGCTGAGCATGGAGCCCAATGCAGGGGTCGATTTTATGACCCTGAGATCATGACCTGAGCTGAAACTAAGAGTTAGGTGCTTAACCCACTGTGACACCCAGGTGCCCCTTCATTGATCTTTTCTATGTTTTTCAATCTCTATTTCATTTATTTCCACTCTGATCTTTGTTATTTCCTTCATTCTACTAACTTCAGGCTTTGTTTGTTCTTCTTTTTCTAGTTTTTGTGTGTGTGTGTGTGTGTGTGTGTGTGTGTGTGTGTGTAAGTTTAGTTTGTTTTTTTGAGATTTTTCTTGTTCCTTGAGTTAGGCCTGTATCGCTATAAATTTTTTTCCATCTTAGAATTGCTTTCACTGTGTCTCAAAGATTTTGGACCATTGTGTTTTCATTTTCATTTGTCTCCATGTATTTTTTTTTTTAATTTTTTTTTATTGTTATGTTAATCCCCATACATTACATCATTAGTTTTAGATATAGTGTTCCATGATTCATTGTTTGTGCATAACACCCAGTGCTCCATGCAGAACGTGCCCTCCTCAATACCCATCACCAGGCTAACCCATCCTCCCAACCCCCTCCCCTCTAGAACCCTCAGTTTGTTTTTCAGAGTCCATTGTCTCTCATGGTTCTTCTCCCCCTCCGATTTCCCCCCCTTCATTCTTCCCCTCCTGCTACATTCTTCTTCTTCTTTTTTTCTTTCTTAACATATATTGCATTATTTGTTTCAGAGGTACAGATCTGAGATTCAACAGTCTTGCACAATTCACAGCGCTTACCAGAACACATACCCTCCCCAGTGTCCATCACCCAGTCACCCCATCCCTCCCACCCCACCCCCCACTCCAGCAACCCTCAGTTTATTTCCTGAGATTAAGAATTCCTCATATCAGTGAGGTCATATGATACATGTCTTTCTCTGTTTGACTTATTTCGCTCAGCATAATACCCTCCAGTTCCATCCACGTCGTTGCAAATGGCAAGATCTTATTCCTTTTGATGGCTGCATAATATTCCATTGTATATATATACCACATCTTCTTTATCCATTCATCTGTTGATGGACATCTTGGCTCTTTCCACAGTTTGGCTATTGTGGACATTGCTGCTATAAACATCGGGGTGCACGTAGCCTTTCGGGTCCCTACTTTTGTATCTTTGGGGTAAATACCCAGTAGTGCAATTGCTGGATCATATGGTAGCTCTATTTTCAACTTTTTGAGGAACCTCCATACTGTTTTCCAGAGTGGCTGCACCAGCTTGCATTCCCACCAACAGTGTAGGAGGGTTCCCCTTTCTCCGCATCCTCGCCAACATCTGTCATTTCCTGACTTGTTAATTTTAGCCATTCTGACTGGTGTGAGGTGGTATCTCATTGAGGTTTTGATTTGGATTTCCCTGATGCCGAGCGATATTGAACACTTTTTCATGTGTCTGTTGGCCATTTGGATGTCTTCTTTGGAAAAATGTCTGTTCATGTCTTCTGCCCATTTCTTGATTGGATTCTTTGTTCTTTTGGTGTTGAGTTTGATGAGTTCTTTATAGATTTTGGATACTAGCCCTTTATCTGATATGTCATTTGCAAATATCTTCTCCCATTCTGTCGGTTGTCTTTTGGTTTTGTTGACTGTTTCCTTTGCTTTGCAAAAGCTTTTTATCTTGATGAAGTCCCAATAGTTCATTTTTGCCCTTGCTTCCCTTGCCTTTGGCGATGTTTCTAGGAAGAAGTTGCTGCGGCTGAGGTCGAAGAGGTTGCTGCCTGTGTTCTCCTTTAGGATTTTGATGGACTCCTGTCTCACATTGAGGTCTTTCAACCATTTGGAGTCTATTTTTGTGTGTGGTGTAAGGAAATGGTCCAGTTTCATTCTTCTGCATGTGGCTGTCCAATTTTCCCAACACCATTTGTTGAAGAGACTGTCTTTTTTCCATTGGACATTCTTTCCTGCTTTGTCAAAGATTAGTTGACCATAGAGTTGAGGGTCCATTTCTGGGCTCTCCACTCTGTTCCATTGATCTATGTGTCTGTTTTTGTGCCAGTACCATACTGTCTTGATGATGACAGCTTTGTAGTAGAGCTGGAAGTCCGGAATTGTGATGCCGCCAGCTTTGCTTTTCTTTTTCAACATTCCTCTGGCTATGCGGGGTCTTTTCTGGTTCCATACAAATTTTAGGATTATTTGTTCCATTTCTTTGAAGAAAGTGGATGGTATTTTGATGGGGATTGCATTGAATGTGTAGATTGCTCTAGGTAGGATTGACATCTTCACAATATTTGTTCTTCCAATCCATGAGCATGGAACGTTTTTCCATTTCTTTGTGTCTTCCTCAATTTCTTTCATGAGTATTTTATAGTTTTCTGAGTACAGATCCTTTGCCTCTTTGGTTAGATTTATTCCTAGGTATCTTATGGTTTTGGGTGCAATTGTAAATGGGATCGACTCCTTAATTTCTCTTTCTTCTGACTTGTTGTTGGTGTATAGGAATGCCACTGACTTCTGTGCATTGATTTTATATCCTGCCACTTTACTGAATTCCTGTATGAGTTCTAGCAATTTTGGGGTGGAGTCTTTGGGATTTTCCACATAAAGTATCATATCATCTGCAAAGAGTGAGAGTTTGACTTCTTCTTTGCCAATTTGGATGCCTTTGATTTCTTTTTGTTGTCTGATTGCTGTGGCTAGGACTTCCAATACTATGTTGAATAGCAGTGGTGATAGTGGACATCCCTGCCGCGTTCCTGACCTTAGGGGGAAAGCTCTCAGTTTTTCCCCATTGAGAATGATATTCGCTGTAGGTTTTTCATAGATGGCTTTTATGATATTGAGGTATGTACCCTCTATCCCTATACTCTGAAGAGTTTTGATCAAGAAAGGATGCTGTACTTTGTCAAATGCTTTTTCTGCATCTATTGAGAGGATCAT
>NW_022589772.1:5499614-5702617 GCF_004348235.1 Phoca vitulina | reverse complement strand
GTCTCTGCAGCCGGCTTCCCTGCTCCGATACCTGGGAGCTCTGCCGCACTCAGGCACCCCCGGTCTTCCTGTGACCCCGAGGGTCCTGAGACCACACTGTCCCGCGAGGGTTCCACCCCCCACTTCGCCACCAGAGTGACGTCCCTCGGCAGAGCAGACTTCTAAGAGTTCCGATTTTGTGCTCTGCTGCTCTATCACTTGCCAGAAGCGGCCGACGGAGGCCCCTCCCCCGCCGTCTATCCTCCCGAATATCGCCTCGGATTCACTTCTCCGCACGTCCTACCTTCCAGAAAGTGGTCGCTTTTCTGTTCAGAGAGTTGTTGCTATTCTTTTCTTCGATCTCCTGTTGCGTTTGTAGGTGTTCAGAATGGTTTGATCCCTATCCAGCTGAATTCCTGAGAGGAGACGAAATCCAGGTCTCCTACTCCTCCGCCATCTTGCTCCGCCCCCTCTGTCTCCATGTATTTTTTAAAATTTCTTCTTTGATTTCTTTGTTGACCCATTGGTTGTTTAATAGTGTGTTATATAGCTTCCACATGTTTGGTTTTTTTTTTTCCAGTTTTTTTTCTTATAACTGATTTCTAGTTTTATACCATTCTGGTTAGAAAAGCTGCCTGATATGATTTCTTTTTTTAAAATTATGTTCAGTTAGCCAGCATATAGTACATCATAAGTTTTTGTTGTAGTGTTCAATGATTCATTAGTTGCGTATAAACCCAGTGCTCTTCCTAACACATGCCCTCCTTAATACCCATCACCCGATCACCCCATCCCCCCATCCCTCTCCCTACTGTAACCCTCAGTTTGTTTTCCAGAGTCCAGAGTCTCTCATGGTTTGTCTCCCTCTCTGATTTCTTCCCATTCTGTTTTCCCTCCCTTACCCTGTGATTTCAATCCTAAATTTATTGGGACTTGTTTTGTGGCCTAACATGTCATTTATCCTGGAGAATGTTCCATGTGTACTTGAAAAGAATATGTATTCAGTTGTATTTGGATGGAATATTGTGTATATATCTATTAAGTCCATCCAGTCTAATGTGTCATTGAAAGACATTATTTCCATATTGATTTTCTGCCTATATGATCTATTCCATGGATATAAGTGGGATATTAAAGCCCCCTACTATGACTATATTGCTATCAATTTCTCCCTAAATGTATGTAAATATTTGATTTATATATTTAGGTGCTTCAATGTTGTATACATAGATATTTACAATTATTATATCTTTTTTTGTTGGATTTATCCCTTTATCATTATGTAGTGTGCTTCTTTGTCTTTTGTTATATTCTTTCTTTTAAAGTCTATTTTGTCTGATATACATATTGCTACCTTGGATTTTTTTTCCCTTCACTTTCACTTACATGGAATATCTTTTTCCATCCCTTTTCTTTCATTCTGTGTGTGTCTTTAGGTCTGAAGTGAGTCTCTTGTAAGCAGAATATAGATGGGTATTTTTTTTCCATTCCATTACCCTGTGTCTTTTGATTGGAGCATTTAGACCATTTATATGTAAAGTAATTATTGATAGGTATGTAATTATTGCCATTTTGTTAATTGTTTTCAAATTGTTTTTGAGGTTTTCTATGTTCATTTCTTCTTCTCTTTCTGTTTCCTTGTAATTGATGACTTTCTTTAGTGTTATGCTTGCCTTTCTTTCTCTTTTTTTTGTGTATCTGTCATAGGTTTTGGTTTGTCATGAGGTTCATATATAACATCCTGAGTATATAACAGTTAATATTAAGTTGATGGTCACTTAAGTTTGAACACATTCTAAAATAATTTATCCTCCCTCCACTTTTTATGCATATGTTGTCATATTTTATAACTTTTAATTTTGTGAATCACATTAACTAATTTTTTAGATATAATTCATTTTACTACTCGTCTTTTAACCTTCATATTAGCTTTATAAATGATTTTCTATCTTTACTGTATGTTTGCTTTTACTCACGAAATTTTTCCCTTCATAATTTTTTTTCACTTCTAATTATGGCCTTTTTTTTCGCCTTAAAGAAGTAACTTTAACATTTCTTGTAAGACCAGTTCAGTGGTGATGAATTCCTTTAATTTTTATTTGTCTAGGAAACTCTATCTCTCCTTTGATTCTGAATGATAACCATGCCTTGTAGTGTATTCTTGGTTGTAGGTTTTTCCCTTTCAGCACTTTGAATATATCATGCCACTCTCTCCTGGCCTGTAAGGTTTTTGCTGAAAACCCAGCTGATAGCCTTATGGGGTTTTTCCTTGTATGTAACTAATTGCCCCTCTCTTGCTGCCTTTAAAAATCTTTTTTTTATCTTCAAACAATCCTAAAATTTGTATGGAATCAGAAAAGACCCAGAATCACCAAGGAAATGTTGAAAAAGAAAAACAAAGTTGGGGGCATCACCTTGCCTGATTTCAAGCTATATTACAAAGCAGTGATCACCAAGACAGCATGGTACTGGCACAAAAACAGATATATAGACCAATGGAACAGAACAGAGAACCCAGATATGGACCCTCAACTCTATGGTCAAATAATCTTCGACAAAGCAGGAAAAAAATATGCAATGGAAAAAAGACAGTCTCTTCAATAAATGATGCTGGGAAAATTGGACAGCCACATGCAGAAGAATGAAACTCGACCATTCTCTAACACCATACACAAAGATAAACTCAAAATGGATGAAAGACCTCAGTGTGAGACTGGCATCCATCAAAATCCTAGAGGGGAGCATAGGTAGTAACCTCTTGGACATCAGCCACAGCAACTTCTTTCAAGATACATCTCCAAAGGCTAGTGAAACAAAAGCAAAAATGAACTTTTGGGACTTCATCAAGATAAAAAGCTTCTGCACAGCAAAGGAAGCAGTCAACAAAATAAAGAGGCAACCCACAGAATGGAGAAGATATTTGCAAATGACACTACAGACAAAGGGCTGGTATCCAAGATCTATAAACAACTTCTCAAACTCAACACCCAAAAAACAAATAATCAAGTCAAAAAATGGGCAGAAGACATGAACAGACACTTCTCTGAAGAAGACATACAAATGGCTAACAGACACATGAAAAACTGTTCATCATCATTAGCCATCAGGGAAATCCAAATCAAAACGACATTGAGATACCACCTTACACCAGTTAGAATGGCAAAAATTGACAAGGCAAGAAACAACAAATGTTGGAGAGGTTGTGGAGAAAGGGGAACCCTCTTACACCGTTGGTGGGAATGCAAGTTGGTACAGCCACTTTGGAAAATGGTGTGGAGGTGCCTCAAAAAATTAAATATAGAGTTACCCTATGACCCAGCAATTGCACTCCTGGGTATTGACCCCAAAGACACAGATGTAGTGAAAAGAAGGGCCATATGCACCCCAATGTTCATAGCAGCAATGTCCACAATAGCCAAAGTGTGGAAAGAGCCGAGATGCCCTTCAACAGATGAATGGATAAAGAAGATGTGGTCCATATATACAATGGAATATTACTCAGCCATCAGAAAGGATGAATCCCCAACTTTTATATCAACATGGATGGGACTGGAGATTATGCTAAGTGAAATAAGTCAAGCAGAGAAAGTCAATTATCATATGGTTTCACTTATTTATGAAACATAGGAATAGCATGGAGGACATTAGGAGAAGGAAGGGAAAAATGAAGGGGGGAAATTGGAGGGAGAGATGAACCATGAGAGACTATGGACTCTGAGAAACAAACTGACGGTTTTAGAGGGGAGGTGGGTGGGGGGAATGGGTTAGCCCGGTGATGGGTATTAAGGAGGGCACGTACTGCATGGAGCACTGGGTGTTATACGAAAACAATGAATCATGGATCACCACATCAAAAACTAAGGATGTATTGTATGGTGACTAACATAACATAATAAAATAAAATTTTAAAAAATTCTTTTTTTAATTTTTAATTTTTGACATTTTAAATATTATGTGTCATGGTGTGGACCTCTTTGGGTTCATCTTTTTGGAACTCTGGGCTTCCTGAATCTGGATGTCTGTTTTCTTCTCCAGGTTAGGAGGGTTTCATGTATTATTTCTTCAAATAAGTTTTATGCTTCTCTTTCACTCTTACCCATCTGGATCTCTTATAATTCAAATGTTTCGGTTTTTTTTTTTTTTTTTTTTTTTTGATGTGTTCCAAGAGATCCTTTAACTTACTCTCATTTAAAAAAAATTTTTTTTTCTTTTTGCTGTTCAACTTGGGTGCTTTCCATTACTCAGTCTTCCAGATCATTGATCTGTTCTTCTGCATCCTCTAATCTACTATTGATTCCTAGTGTGTTTTTCATTTCAGTTACTGTATTCTTCAAATTTGATTGGTTCTTCTTTTATATTTTTCTATCTCTTTGTTGAAGTTCTCAATGAGTTCATCCAGTCTTTTCTCCAGTCCAATGAGCATCTTTATGACCATTAGACCATTACTTGGTACTATTTTTCAGGTAGATTGTTTTTCTCCATTTCATTTAGTTCTTTTCCTGAGGTTTTGTCTTGTACTTTCATTTGGAGCATATTCCTCTGTCTCTTCACTTTTCTTGACTTTCTGTGTTTGTTTCTATGAGTTAAGTGGAACAACTACTTCTAAACTTGAAGGAATAGTCTTTTTTATTGTTGTCCCCTATGTGGACTGTGTGTGCCTGGTTTGGCTGGTTGGCTGGAGCTGTGGCTGGCATGGGCTGGTGTTCCCAGGGCATTCTGTGCTGGGGCTTCCCAGGTGGAATGACCTAAGCTGAAGTGGACCTGGACTGGGGTGGTTCCCAGTGTGGAGGGCGCTCTGGCAGGACAGCTGAAGGTGAAGTGAGTACAGGGTGAGGAGTACTGGGGCTCTTCATGCAGAGGGCATTCTGGCAAGATGACTGAAGATGAAGTGGGTGTAAGCTGGTGTGTTCCAGAGTGCCCAGCACAGGGGGTGCCCTGGGAGAGCAGCAGGAGCTTAGACAGTGCAGGTGGGGCGGGTCCCAGTGTGCTCCACACATGGGGCACCTGGTGGGGTGGCTGCAGCCAAGGTGGGTGTGAACCAGAAGGCAGGAGTCCTGGGGTCTTCCATGCAGTGGACAGTGGGGCAGCTGAAGACAGGTATTCCCAGTCTGGTCTACACCAGGGTACCCTGGAAAGTTGTGTGGAGCCAAATTGACGTGGGCCTGGATCTTTACACCTGTGCCACCTTGGTGAGATGGCTGGAGCTATAGTGAGCCCTGACCAATGTTGTCCCAATATGTGCCATACTGGGGCTACCTTAGTGGGATGGCTGGGGCTGGTGTGGGCTAGGGTCCTCAGGCTCACTGAGGCAGTAGGCTGGCTAGAATGCTTGGACCCTGTTCCTGTCTATGCTGTCAAGTTGGAGGGGGAAAGTGATGCTCACCATGATGTTCACCAGCCTCTCTGAGCTGGAGAGAGTTCCAGCAGCTCTTGCACTGTTTGGCAGGGTTCTAGGGCTGGATTTTTTATATTCTGGTTGCCATTTTAAACACATCTTTTTTTTTTTCTGTGCCCCAGGGCAGATGAATCTACTCACGGTCCTTCAATACTATCCCTCCCCACTGCAGTTTGCAATGTCAGGGGTGAGTGTTCCTTTCGTTACCATGTCTCCATTTGTCTTGTTCTCTATATGGTTTCTTTATCTTTTGTTGTACAGAAGCTGTTCACTTAGCCCTCAGTTTTTCTTCAGGAAAAATTGCTCCATAAATAGGTGTAGATTTGGTATGTCCCATAGAGGAGGTGAGTTCAGGGTCCTCATATGTCACCATCTTGGATCAGAACTCCTTCTGGTTTTTTTTTTTTTATTATTCTTATAGCCATCCTAGTGGGGGTGAAATGGTATCTCATTGCAGTTTTGATTTACATCAAAGATGCTGAGCATCTTTTTGTGTGCTTATTGGCAATGTGTATATCTTTGAAGAAATTCCTATTCAAGTCTTTTGCCCATTGTTAACTGGGTTGTCTTTTTGTTGTTGAATTGTAAGAGTTCTTTTATATTCTGGATACTAAACACTTATCAGATATATTATTTATAAATATTTTCTTCCCTTCTATAGGTTGTCTTTTCCCTTTCTTGGTTGTCCTTTGATACATAAATGTTTTTACTTTTGATGAAATTTAATTTATCTATTTTTTCTTTTGTTGCTTGTGTTTTTTGTGTTATGTTTAAGAAACAATTGCCAAACCCAAAGTCATGAAGATTTACCCCTATGGTTTCTTCTAAGAATTTTATGTTTAGTTCTTTGATCGTGTTGAGTTAATTTTTATACATAGTGTGAAGTATATGCAACTTCATTCTTTTGCATGTGGCCATCCAGTTTTCCAGCATCATTTATTGAAGAGGATAGCTTTATCCTATTGAATAGTTGTGGCACTCTTGTTGAAAATCAATTGACCATAAATTTGACGGTTTATTTCTGGACTCTAATGTATTCTATTGATCTATGTGTCTATTTGTATGCTAGTACCATACTGCTTTGATTGATGTAGCATTGTAATATGTTTTGAATTTGGGAAGTGTGAATCCTCTACCTTTGTTCTTTCTCACGGTTGTTTGGCTATTTGGGTACCTTGCAATTCCATAGGAATTTTAGCATAAGCTTTTGCATTTCTGTGGAAAAAAGGCTGTTGGGAATTGCATTTAATCTGTGGATTGCTTTGAGGAGTATTGCCATTTTGACAATATTAAATCTTTCAATTCATGAACACAGGATGTTTTCCCATTTATTTAGATCTTCTTTAATTTATTTCAGCAATGTTTTATAATTTTTAGTTGTATATATTTTGTACTTATTTGGTAATAAAAAATGGAATTTGAAATTTGGTAATTATAAATGAATTTATTCCTATGTATTTTAATATTTTGATGCTATTTTAATTTTGAAATAATTTCCTTTTTAGATTGTTCACTGCAAGTATACAGATGTTCAAATAATGTTTGTGTTGATCTTTTACCCTACAACTTTGCTAAATTCCACTTGGTTCTTTATCATACCCTCCATTTGCTGAGATATTCTTTTTATTTCCTGTGGCTCTTTTTGGTCATTTGTTTTGAATGTGTTCATAATTGCTTATTGAAACATTTTTATGATAGCTACTCTAAAACTTTTGTCAGATCATCCTGATATTTCTTTTATCTTCATGTTGACATCTACTCATTGTCTTATTTTATTTAGTTAGTCATCTTCTTGATTAAGTGACTTGTAAAAAAGATTTATTTATTTGAGAGAGAGAGAGCATGAGTGGGGGAGGGGCAGAGGGAGAGACTCTCAAGCAGACTGTCTGCTGAGTGTGGAGCCCCATGCAGGGCTCAAGCCCACAACCCATGAGATCATGAGCTGAGCTGAAACCTTAAGTCAGACGCTTAACTGACTGAGCCCCCCAGGCTCCCCTACAAGTGACTTTTGATTGAAACCTGGATTATGAGGCTCTGCTTTCTATTTAAATCTTCTACTTCACCTGGCCTCCTCTAAGATCACTCCATCAGAGGAAGTGGGAATGCCACTTCATTACTGCCAGGTGGAAGTAGAAGTCATTTCCTTACTTGGTCTTTTTTGATGCCCAAGAGGAGGCTCTTCATTACTGCTTTAAGAGGGTAAAGTTCTGTCTTCCCATTAGGCCTACAGTGATACCTACCTGAATGGGAGGATTAGGCGTTCCTCATTACTGCTTTTCCCAAGTGTTATCCACCGACACCACCAGATGATAACCTCCTTACCACTTGGTGGTGGTGAAAGTCTTGACTCTTCTCTAAATCTTTTCTGACACCACCCGAAGTGAGGAGGGGAAGTGGTACCTTCTTATTGTCAGATGGAGGAGGAAGTCCAGGTTCTCCACATGGTCTCCACTGACATTGAGGTGGCAAGAGTCAGGAGGTGGTGGGGAGAAGGAGCCTCATTACTTCCCAGCAGGGATGAAGTCCCAGCTCCTTGCTTGGCCTTCTGTGACCACACCCTAGCAGGGTTTTTGAGGCACTTCATTATAGCCTGGCTAGCATGGAAAACTTGACTTCCTACTTGGGCTTTGCTGGTGTGTGAGTGACCACAGCTTTTTCCTGTGGTGTTTGGCTAGCATAGACTGTTTGTTGTCTAAAAGTTTTTTGTCTTACTAGGCTGCCTCTTTCCTGACCCTTTGGCTAGAGAACGCAATATTTTTGTGGGGCTTTTGGGTTGCTGGCTCCTCTAGCACCTTCTGGGATATATGAGGCAAAAAGAATACCTAGGGAACTCACCATCATGATATTCTTCAGATCCTGAGGTATCTAGTCAGTCTGACTTCTGTCTTCCTTTCTTGTGTGTATATCTATATATAGATATATACACACAATGTATACATATACAACTATTTATATTCCATATATAAAGTTGAACTTAGCAGAAGGTAGAAGAAATAGAGAAAAGTATGTCCATTATACCTTCTTAGAAAAATAAGTCTCTGAAGAGGTTTTAGAACAAATCAGTGTAGACTATTTCTTAAGAAATTTTCAATTTATTCTCAGTACATACTCATAATGGAAGGGAAATAATATTCATGTATTAGAAATAAAGAAATTGAGGCACAGAAGTGTTAGACACTTCCCCATTCCAAGTAGTGATTTCCAATTGAATACAAGGAGAGAGCCCAGTTTTTCTGACCAATAACTTAGGGTATTTCTATTAGATCGTACTTTATAATCCAATCAAACTTCTAGTCTTTATTTTTTTTTTTTAAAGATTTTATTTATTTATTTGAGAGAGAGAATGAGACAGAGAGAGCATAAGAGGGTCAGAGGGAGAAGCAGACTCCCTGCCAAGCAGGGAGCCCGATGTGGGACTCGATCCCGGGACTCCAGGATCATGACCTGAGCTGAAGGCAGTCGCTTAACCAACTGAGCCACCCAGGCGCCCTAGTCTTTATGAACAAAGAAAAGATTTTGTTGTAATAACAGAATGCCTGCATGCTACAGCATGCTATGGCAACACTGAGAATTCTTGAAGAGCTAGAGAAACTTCAGCCATGGGGAACCTCAACCCATGTGTTAAAATCAGATAGGACATAGCTTGGCTGCAACAGCACCTATTGGAGGAATCCGTGTTGCTGATATCAGGTAAATGACTTAAAGTAAATTTTCTGATAGGAATTCCTAGTCAGTGTACATTTTCCAAATATGGTTCCTGGGGCAAGCACAAATCTTCAATCTCAGGCCAATTTGTAAATGTAAAGTTGAAAGGGATCTCAGCTTTTTTAAATGAATCCTGCTGCTGCTTAGAGCTAGCAATCTGAAAGTCATCAATCTGTGCTGGGTGGCTCTAGAGAGCAAAATGAAGAAACAGCAGCAATTAGAGGAAGACAGATTGCATCTTGGTATAAGACTTCAAATGACCAAAGTTATCCATTATGGTATGGGCTGCCTCATTGGGTAATGAATCCTTTATCACTGGATAGCTTCAAGCCAAGGTATACTGTAGAATTGATTCTTGCACTCAGTGGACACTTGGTCTAGATGAGTTCAGAGGTCTTGACTTACTTTAAGTTTTTATCATGACTTCTTGTGCGAAATCAATTCGGCAAAACCTTTTCTCTCCATCTTAGTCTGCTCAGGTTGCCATCACAAAATACCATCAACTGGGTGACATAAATAACAGAAATAAATGTATTTTCTCACAGTTCTGGCAGTCTGAGATGAGGGTGCCAGCATGGTCAGACTCTGATGAGGGCTCTCTTCCTGGCTTGCAGATGGCCACCTTCTCACTGTATCTGCACATGGCCTTTCCTCCATGCATGTGCCTGGAGAGACAGAATTTCTCTTACTTCCTCTTCTTATAAGGGCCACCAATCCTATTGGATTAAGACCCCACCCTTGTGACCTCTTTTAACCTCCTAAAAGCTCTATCTCCAAATAGAGTCACATGGGGGATTAGGACTTCAACATATGAATTTTGGGGCACATGATTGAGTCCATAGGTCTCTATCCTATTCCTGCTCATGTTGTGTGTGTGTGTGTCCAAAACTATTAACTAGGATACAAGATTAGGGAGTGTGTTACTTGACTGTCTGATTCATCTATGTAGTTCTCAAAGTGATTTGGGATAGTGCTTTTCATCTAGTAGGTTCTCAATATATGTTGAATGAATGAGTAAATGAATGAAGCACTTACACAGGTGGAATGAGATGTTTTAGCTCTAACAGAAAAACACTGTTTCCTTCAAAGGTTTACCATTCACTAAAATGTCCCAACTTCTTAACATGGGTTCCAAAGTTCTTAATAATCTAGTTCCTGCCCACATTTTCTGCTTCATCTCCCCCCTTTCCATTCCTATCACCTAGAACCCAGCCATACCAAATTTTTTGCACTTCCCTGAACACATTAATTTCTTTCATACCTCCAAACTTCTGCCTGTGCATAAGTCCCTTTGCTCAAATGGTTTTTCTTTCTTTGTTTTTTTTTAAAAAAGATTTTATTTATTTATTTGAGAGAGAGAGTGTGTGTGAGAGAGAGAGAGCATGAGCAGGGGGAGAGGGTGAGGGAGAAGCAGACTCCCCCCTGAACAGGGAGCCCGACTCAGGACAGTCCCAGGACTCTGGGATCATGACTTGAGCCAAAGGCAGATGCTTAACTGACTGAGCCACCCAGGTGCCCCCAAAATTGTCTTTCTTATCTTTTCAGCAGGCAACTCCTTCAAGACTCAATTCAAATGTCATAATCTTTATGAAGACCTTTCTGATTCCTCAAGAAAAAAAATAGCAGTTCATTCCTTTGTGATTCCACAACATTGTATTCATGCCTCTATAATAGCCCTTTCCAAATAGCCTTGTAGTTATTTATTTATATCTGTTGCCCCCACCAGACTGTGAACCACCCAAGGACAGAAACTCTCATCTCTTTGTACTCCTAGCACCTACTAAATATTACATAGTGGGTGTTCAGTAAATGTTGGAAACATAAGTGCTTTTGAGCTACACAATCTGATATTACTTTGGCTACTCTTTTTATTTAGAAGTGAAGTTTAGTTTTATTTAACACATCAATCATATGAAAATAAGATAAATAGCAGAATGAGGCATGTAATCTTGCATTTATTTTATATATAGATAGATAGATATAGATATAGATATAGATGATTTACAGGAAATTTTATGACATATGGAGATAGCATGTTCCTGAAAAGCTAGTAAATTTGATGTGTCAAAAGTTAAATAGCCCTAAGAAATACGTGTACATGCATACATAAGTACTCATAGTTGTAATTTTCTTTTTCTGATTCAACATGATTTTGATTTTGGCATGTAGCCTTATAAATTAATGGAATTAATACACACTACATCTAGAGAAAGGTAGTTAATTCAACTTTCCAGTAGAAATATTAAATCTGCATTTTTTCTAGGCAGTCTCTATGCAGGCATATGTGACAAAGATCTGTTCCTACATTTCAGATGTGGTCACTTGATAAACTCAGTTACTGAACATGTTTTTCATCAAATTTTAAATTTCTAATATCAGTCCTGTAATAAAGATTTTGAGATATGGAACATTAAGGGAGCAGAGATTAAAGAGGAACTGACATTGTTTTATACACAGAAAAAAAAGGAGATCCAAACAAAAGATGAAAGAAATAGTTATCACTACATCTCTACCTACATGAATTTGGCTATGTGAACTAAATGAAAATTGGAACAATATTTTGGCCGATATAAATTGAAATAGAAGAATTATCTTTCTAGTTTCTACTCTCTAGATAAGTGCTTCCCAGTATGGTCCCTGCCCCAGCAGCATTGATATCACCTGATAGTTTATTAGAAACTCAAATCCTTAGGTCCCACCAAAGACCTGCTGAATCAGAAATTCTTGGGGTGAAGCTTAACAATCTGTGTTTTGAACAAACCCTGCAGGTGATTCTGAGTGAATTCAAGTTTGAAAACGAACTACTGCTCTACATTTCTGAACTTCATGAATTCCCTGGATAATCACCTATCTTCCTTCCTCGTTTTTTCCTTTATGGGGATAATGATATATTGTTTTCTGGTGTTAACGATTATTATTATATAAAAAGACTGTTCCAGCTCCCTTGTCCCTGTGCTTTATAATGCTTGGATTCCTAGACCAGAAGCCCCAGGTTGTTTTTCCATCCTTTGATCCTTAACTTGGCTCCTCATTCTTAGAATATAAGCTTTATCTTCCTAGCTTTAAAAGCCTGAAAAACACACACTCAGGTAATAGAAATCACATACACTGTTTTCAGGGTGTGCAGAATGTGTGTGAGAATGAACTCTACCTGAAAGTCCTGTTATCCCATTTCTGGGACTCTTAGATATAATAAAACAAGGGTGGAGGTAAATATCTACAGTTTTTCATTGTAACCCTGGTTGTCATAGTGAAAAATCGGATAGTTCAAATGTTCATTAACAGGGGGATGATTGTACACATTATGTTAAATTCATATTATTGAATATTATATATCTGATAAAAAATTTATTAGCTCAGTACATACTCACATGGAAAGATGCCTGATGTATTGTAAAGTGATAAAAGTAAAACCAAGGTGCAAAACAGTAGTGGTTTATACATTCTTACCACTTGGGAGAAAAAGACCATTTGAATTTACAGCATGGACATATTTTACATTTACAGTATAAAAGAAAACACTATCATCTATCTATCTATCTCACTTTATTTATTTATTTATTTATTTATTTATTTATTTATTTATTTATGTTTTAGTGTTCCATGATTCATTATTTGCATATGATACCCAGTGCTCATTGCAATTATAGACAACAAATGATCATTACAATATGGTTTTAACTGCAAAAAGAGTGCACTACAAAATAGCATGCAGCAGGAATTTTTGAAATAATGTGACTATCTCAATGGGGCTTGGGTTGCATGGGTGTATGTATTTGTTAAAGCTCATTAAATGGTACCACTAAAATTTGTGTATTTCAGTGTATGTGAATTTTATCTAATTAAAGAGATGTGTGAAAGAATGAAACTGGATCCCTCATTTCGCCATATACAAAAATCAACTCAAAATGGTTTAAACTCTTGAATGTAATGCCTGAAACTATAAAATTCCTGCAAGAAAACATAGGGGGTACACTTCTCAGCATTGGTCTTAGGAATGACTTTTTTGGATTTGATACCAAAAACAAAAGCAAAGGAAACAAAAGCAAAAATAAATAAGTGGAGCTATACCAAATTAAAAAGCTTCTGCTTATCAAAGGAAACCATCAACAAAATGAAAAGGTAACCTACAGAATGGAATAAAATATTTGCACACCATATATCTGATAAGGGTTTAATATCCAAAATATATAAGAAACCTATACAACTCGGTATCAAAAAACCCCTAATTTAAAAATGGTAAGAAGACATGGAAACAACCTAAGTGTCCATTGATGGATGAACGAATGAAGTCGTGATATATATATATTTTATATATATAGTATATGTATATAATACATATTTATTATATGTATATAATATACATATATATTGTATATATATTTCAGCCATAAAAAATGAGGAAATCCTACCATTTGAAACAACATAGATGGGCCTTGAGGGCATTATGCTAAGTGAAATAAATCAGTCAGAGAAAGACAAATACTGTATCATCTCACTTATATGAAAAATCTAAGACCAAAAAAACCCCACCAAACTCAGAGCAAAGGAGATCAGATTTGTGGTTACCAAAGGTGGGGGTGGGGAGTTGGAAAAAGGTGGTCAAACGATACAAAATTCTAGTTATAAGACAAATAAGTACTAGGGAAGTAATGTACATTATGGTAACTATAGTTAACACTACTGTATGATATATTAGGAAAGGTAAGAGAGTAGATCCTAGAGTTCACATCAAAAAGAGAAATAGTTTTTTTCTTTTTATTGTATCTATATGAGATGATAGGTGTTAACTAAACTTATTGTGGTAACCATTTCATATTATATGTAAATCAAACCATCACACTGCACACCTTAAACTCATACAGTGATATATGTCAATTATTTTTCAATTAAACTGGAAAAAGTGTTCTTTAAATACACATTTTTCAGAGACAAAACCATACTAATGGCCAACAGGTACATGAAAAGATGCCCAACATCACTCATCATTAGGGAAATGCGAATCAAAACCACAATGAGCTCTCACCTCACACCTATTAGGATGGCTATTATCAAAAAGACAGGAGATAATAAGTACTGGTGAGGATATGGAGATAAGGGAACACTTGTGCACTGTTGATGGGAATGTAAATTAGTGCAGCTACTATGGAGAACGGTATGGAGATTCCTCCAGAAATTAAAAATAGGATAGCATATGACCCAGCAGTTTCACTTCTGGGTATATATCCAAAGTAAACCAAATCATTATCTTGAAGAGGTATCTGTACTCTGATCTCCAGAGCAGCCTTATTCACAATAGCCAAGATATGGAAACAACCTAAGTGCCTGTCCATCGATAGATAAATGGATAAAGATAATGTGATATATCTATATCATATATATATGTGTGTGTGTGATAATATATCACAGAATATTATTCAGCCTTAACGAAGAAGGAAACCCTGTCATTTCTAACAACATGGATGAACCTGGAGGGCATTATAATGAAATTAACCAAAGACAAATACTGCATGGTGTCACTTATACGTGGAATCTAAAAAAATAAAAGTTGAACTCATAGAAACAGAGTAGACAAGTGGTTGCCAGGGGTTGAGGTGTGGGGGAAATAGGGAGACATTGGTAATAGGGCACAAACTTTCATTTATAAGATGTTTAAGGTCTTAGGATCTAATGTATAACATGGTGACTATAGTTGGTAACACTGTATTGTATAACTGAAATTTGCTAAATGGAACAGACAAGAATGAGCAAATCCCCTCTTCCTGCTTCAGCCTTGCAGTCTCTTTCTAGCACTTGCTATTGGCAGAGCCTGATGTGAATCCAGTTGTCAAATGTAGAAATGTAGTTTTCTGATTTCCAGCCTCAGCATCACATTGCATAGTATAGAAGAGTTGGTCTCAGTTAAGACACCATAACTTAATGACTGGCACACCTCTTAAATGCTTCTCCTGAATCACCTCTTACCTTGCTCAATAGGAGCTCTACCCTGCACCAGGGTGATCTTTCCTGTACAATTTTAATGTTTTAAAGGTTCATGTATATTCAGGAAAAAATAGATATTTCCATTTAAAAATTTAATTAATTGATTTTAATGATGACAGTTGGTATAATTTGCGGGGGCGGGGTGGGTAATGAGAGCTTTCCAACCTCTGCTTGAATACCTCTGAGGTTCAGGAGCTACCTACTTTAAGAAATAGTCTGTTCTATTGTTGGAAAGGCTCCGACTGTAAGAATGTTTTTGCTTATAACAAACTGAAATCTGCTTGCCTTAATTTTCATCTTACCGGAACAACACTGAACAAGATGGCATTCTACTACATAGTCATCTCATAGTATAAAGGAAACTTAAGCAATTAACCATGGCACAAAGGGTTGGTGATGACATAGACAAGGAGGAATAGTGATGGCTATAACAAGAGTTTTTGAAAAGAAGGCACAATAACTTCTAAGGTATTTGACCCAGGCCCTACCTAGAGTGAGAAATGACAAAGCCACAGAAATTCATCCGAGATCTGTCTGGGATCCCCAGTTGTTCTCAGCAGGCCTGGGTGCATTATCTTGTAAGGGGCACTGTATTTCTGGTGATTCTGCTTAGCAGGAACACCACTTGATGGTGCAAACTAAGATTGAAATAAATAGCCGTGCCACTAGAAATCCTCAGCAATTAGAAAACAATGAAATTCTAATCAAACTATCAAGATGATGATAGTCTAAGTATGTAATTTTATTATGCCTAAGATACATGTTTGAAGGAAAACTCGCCAAGTTTGCATATGATGCTAAATGACACAGGGGCTGCTAAATGTTCTCAAGGACAGCATTTAATTCAAAATGACTGTGACTAATTAGGGAAAATGCCCCTACAGATACAGGATAAAACTTAAAAGGGAAAAATACAGGCTGTTACTTCTGGGATGGACTGATAGGTACCTGTGTAAAAGAAACAAAAGTGAGAGGGGCACCTGGGTGGCTCAGTCATTAAGCGTCTGCCTTCAGCTCAGGTCATGATCCCAGGGTCTTGGGATCAAGCCCCGTGTTGGGCTCCCTGCTCCGCGGGAAGCCTGCTTCTCCCTCTCCCACTCCCCCTGCTTGTGTTCCCTCTCTCGCTGTGTCTCTCTCTGTCAAATAAATAAAATTTAAAAAAAAAGAAACAAAAGTGAGTAGAATGAAAAGGATCAGAATTTACCAGAATCTATAACATAAAGCTCTTGTGGGGAAAGTATCCAACCAAATACCAGGCTAAAATTAAGATAAAATAGGTCTGGGAGATGAGCTTTTATATTATAAATTTTTCAGAGCTCTCTCATTCTTTCTCTGCCCTTTACCCATTTATTTTACCTCTCCTTTTACCAGAAAAATAGACATCTAATGACACATAAAATATAATGTAAATTTTAAAAATAGTCGGCAAATAACAGAGAGAAACAAGTATGGGGATATAAGAAGACTGGGAATGGGGCTCAAAATGCAAATTGTGAAGAAATATGTTCTTTCTATTGGTGGAAAGCAAATTTAACTTTAAGCTTACTAGCTGCTAATTAAAAAGGGAAGAAGAAAGAAAACGAAGGAGGCCAGTTTAAAAAAAAAATAGAAGTGTATGGTGTTTATAGTAAGCCACTATATTATTAAAGTGTGGACAAAGTAGAAATGTGATTAAAAAATTGAAATATCAGTCTTCTGAGGAAAGGTTAAAGGAATTCGGACTATTTAGCTCAAAGAAGAGGAAGCTAGGGGGTGACTTGATGACTATTTTCAAATATTTCAGCAGACTTTATGTGAGAGATTCAAAGTATTGCTTTCTGTGCCCATGGAGAATAATAAAAAGGAAATAGACTTTAAATGACAATCTGGGAAAAAAAATTGCAACCTACATAACAATAAGGATTCATATCCATAATATATAAAGCACTTCTACAAATTGGTTAGAATACTTAAAAGTAACTTAATAGAAAATGGCCAATGACATGGACATGTAAATTACAGAAAGAGGAAGTACAAAAGACCGATGAAAATGAAAAGATGCTCAACTACACTAACAATCAGAAAAAGTACAAATTATATTAGCATCATTTTTCCCCTCATCAGACTGGAAAACTTTGAAAAAAAGTGTTAATAACAAGTGTGGAGAAGAATATGGAGAGATACACATGCTCACAGTCTGATGGTGGTATAGCCACTTTGGAGTATAATTTGGGAGTGTATATTAACATGGGAAATGTGTATGTCCTGCAACTCATCAGTTTTACTGATTATTAGAGTAATTAGTCTTATTCACTGTTAGTTCACCTTGCCTTCTGGGCACACAGTAGGACAGCATTCAGTGGCTTTCTCTCATGGTTGCTTAGACCAATATGTCTAATTCTGGTCAGTGAGTTATTACTTCTGTGACAAGTGGGAAACTCTGAAGAGCTCTCTTTCCTTATGCCATGGAAACTGTCAGTGTTCAAAATGGTGACTGCTTCGGCAGCTTGGGTCCCTAAGTCCAATGAGCAGAGCTCTTTAACCCTCAATGGACATGCATCTTGAGCAAAAAATAATACCTTTTTCAGTCATCAATCAATGTAGAGAGAACTCAAAAAATCACTAAGTTAAAAAACATGCAAAATGATATACATAATATACCATTTATGTAAAAGAATCAAACCACAAAGTAATTATATATCCTCTGTAGTTACACTTAATGTATATTATTGCGAATGCACAAAAAAGAGTCAAGAGGAATACACATCATAACATGCACACTCAAAATGTGATTGCTTTGAGGACAGGACTGATTAGACCTGATTTGGGAATGGTGGTAAAAGGGGAGTTAGCCTACTCTAATTTTTTTTTTAATCTTAAAGGAAGACTATATTAATTCTGAAAAAAATCAAAATGTTAAAATAATGTAGTGTAAGGAAGATTTTTTGTGTGTGTAAGGGAAGAACTTTTTAGCATTAGTTTTAAAACATCAGTGGGATGTAAACTCAGTGGAGAGTAAATTGGCCATATGTACCCATATAAAAATGCACATCTCCTGTGGTTCCATATTGTAGGGGCACACGTGCATATAATGTGTATACTAGAATATTTATTGCGGCACTGTTTGTAATAGCAAAAGATTGAAGAAAACCTTACATCTTTCATTAGGGGATTGGCTAAATTAGTTGTTGTACATTTATACAGTGGAATACCTGGCAGTAGTTTAGAAGAAAGAGGCAGCTCTATATACCGATACGGAAAGATGTCCAAGATAGATTAAGTGAAATAAGCAATGTAGAGAATATTGTGTATGGTATATTATCATTTAGAGAAAGAAAATTTTAAGAAGACTATATCTGTCGCTCTTCTCTCCAAACCAACAAGTACAGGAGCAGAATGATAACCTCACAGGACAAATTGTTCACCTTGTATAAGATAAGGAGGTGACAAAGGGCCTCAGCATGCCTGTGAGTTGGAAAACATAACCTACCACAGCCAAGAAGCATCAAAAAGATTTTTACTTTATCTTGAAACATTTACAAGTATAATGATAGTAAAGGATTACTTTTGCAAGGATGCCTATACAGAATGAAACAAAGTATGTCTGAGTAAGCAATGATTACAGGGGAAACAAGGTAAAATGTAAGCAGTGGAGACAACTGGATAATGGTAGGAAAGGACCTGCCTACCACTGGGAGATGCTGCAGGAGCCGCTGAGGCTAAGTAGGAAGATTTCAAGAGTATAGGTCCTACACTAGAGGAGACAATACAGGAAAACCTGGACCAGTGTTTCCTGAAGTGTGGTCCTGTGCAGATGTAATCGGTATGTTGGCAGGGTCTAGGTAGTCTGTATGGAAGTCTAGGAAGATAGCCTGAGATGGAGCAATAGATTACTTTATATTTCTCTATAACTGAGGCTCACAAACATCCGGTTCTCCTCTGGCCTTGGATGCCCCCACCATCGTAGGTGAGGAAGTGTACAGTATAAAGATTGTGACCTTAATGTACATTTGTATACTAGGATGCACATTCGCAGGGACCCAGAGTCACTATTAGTTGAATGTGGGCAGTTTGTTAATAATATTAAAAAGGTCTCAAATAAGACTGAAACAAAAATGAAAACAAGCTGCAATCAGGCTCTCACGTGTCCATTTTGTAAGTTTTGCTTGTACTATTACCATTATAATGCTGTGATTCTTGATATGCAGTCTTAGCCCTCAAGGAGCTATTTTGTCTTCATCAGGGACTTTGTCCACAGTCTTATGATTACATCTACAAGGCACATGTTTTATTATCAAGGCATTAGTTTCCCCCTCAGTATCTTTTTATGGTCAAAAATATAAGACTTTGCTAAAACAGTTGAATTCAAACATTAATAACACAGTAGATAGTTCACACAGAACAAAGTGTGATACTTGGACCACCTGCACCAGAAACAACTGGAAGCTTGTTAAAAACTGCAAATCTCTGGGCCCTACTGCAGCTTTATCAAATCAATCTCGGTGGAGGTGGAGCCCAGGAATCTGTCATTTTAATAAGCTTCCCCAGTTGTGTCTGGTGCACACATAAGTTGAGGAACCACCAGGATGTATGAGAATTAGGGAGAATAAGGTAGTGAGAAAAAAGCATTTTTCTCCCAAAAAAAGTGATCATTTGAAAACCGATTAAGTGTATGCAGCAAGGGTTTAGAGGAGTTAAACATTACCCTAAGTTACCTCACTCGGGATATAAAACAATGATCAAATTTCCTATTTATGATAGAGAAGTTTAGCCTGAAGGAAGCCACAAAGAATAAATGTATGCTCAGGCTGATCATGACACCGATAGACATCTGTTAGATATCTTTTCGGTAAAATAAATTCATTAAAAGTACAACTAAATGTGATTGAATTTTTGTATCTTTGAAAGTCTTCATATGAATAATTCACAGATCAGGAAAAAAAAAGCTTCCGTCAGGCCATGCATGTGTCTCCTGATTTTTGGTGCAGAAAATATGGTTGCCTTAGTTATACAGGACTGAGCCCAGGGATTAAGCTCAGCGCAGACAAGTAGATTTGTGTGTCATCCACAGAGACGATAATTGAATCCAGGAGACAGATGGTATTGACCCTGGTACAGTAAACCCACCATGTTCAGAATTGCGCAACTTGGTGGTTTCATAATTTCAGCAGAAGCCAATGCTATGGGCAATCATCACGTAACTGCTAATCCCTTTTGATAGCACTTTTAGCTGGGCCGATTAATTAATTCAGTCAAGGAAAAGGTACCTCCATCTCTCTTGTTGACATCTTTTAGAATAACTAATTTTTCTCCTCTTCCCATAGTGAAGTGATTTGGGGATGTCTAACAGTTCCTCCAAGAACAGACAGGGCCTCATTTGTATAGTAATAAAAAAGCCTAAATGGGAGTCTTAAGGCCAGTGGGAAATGCTTTGATGTGGAATTATGGAAAGAGATACTATAGAAGAAGCCAAAGATATGAGATGCAAACCAGATGAAGACTAATATTCCTGAGGCCCAGATTGGGGAGGGTGTTTAGGATTATGTAGTTATTCGTGGTATCCACAGCAGCAGAGAAGTAGATGTGATAAAGAAAAACTATCTTTTGATGTGGCACCGAGGTTTTCAATGACCTTAATAAGCCAAGTTAAGGGTAGGCAAGTCCACAGATTTTTCATACACAGGATTAACAACTCACTCCAGAGATTTGGTGATGAAAAATGGATTTAAAGTTTATTTAATGCCTGGGACATGCCTGCCATGTCCCTGCCACTTTATATTTGTTAATCTTATTTCTCCCTCACAACGAAAGTGTGGAAATTAAGGCTCAGAGAAGTTAAGTAACTAATGCAAGCTTAAAACAGCTTATAAGTGACAGAACTTGGAGTTGAACCTAGTACTGTCTTATTCCGAATGTAGTGTGCATTCCACTACAAGAGGCTGACCACATGACATTTAACAGGATTTTGTGACCCACCGGCCCTTTATCCTTTAGGACCCTATTTTGGGCATGGGAGTAACATCAAGTAGCAGTTGTGGGGAGCTGGTTGATTGTAGGTTGGAGGAGAGGACAGAAGCCTTATACTTAGTATTAACTTACTTAGGCTTAACAACAATTTTGTGATGTATGAGCTATGGTCATTTCACTGCTGAGGAGAAATACGGTACAGAGCACTGAAGTAACTTACTCAAGATCATCTAGCTAGTGCATAGCTGTATTCAAACCAAATTTGTTTGGTTCTAATGCTCCTGTGTTGCACTATGCCATGTTGCCTCAAAGAAATGAAGAAGTCAAGTGTTTGTGCTTACAGATGGAAGAAAAGGAACTAGAAGAGAAGGCTGAGAATGAAAGATTATCCCTCCTGTGTTCCTGAGTTCACTGTCTATTTCTGCTTGCCTGACCCCTGATCTTTACTGTATTATTCAATAAAATCCCTCCATTATCCCTCTTCTGTATTGTTATCGTTCCTATTTCAAACTTCTCATTACTGAGGTCCGCTCTTTAAACCGAATAATCCCATAGCACTCTTCTACTACATCCCTGAAACCATCCTTGATCTTTATCATCTCTCTCTTTATTCCAATCGATTATGCAGGACAACCCCAAATTCCTACCAAATCTTAGAACCCATTTCCTCTTACTTCTCTAGTACATTTCACCAGAGTGGAACTCTGGCTCTCTTCTGCAAACACGGATGTCGTTATTAACTCACTAAGGAGGTCTTTTTCAACTCAACGGAGATCCTTTCAACTCACTGGAATTGAGGAAGTTTGTGGTAGCACACTCAGAGCTTCATCATAGAACATACACCATGAGGTAGCAAAGCTAAATGGGGACCCTACTGATTATTAGTCCAACCCTCCCCACACCACATTCTTCAGAGAAAAAATGTGAGGCCCAGAGGTTTTTACTTAATCTGTGTATATATCAAGGTTCATTCATATATGAATCATAAATACGGTAGCCTGGACCCACTTCTCTCCTTTCTACCTCTTTATCACCTTCTCTTTTGTGGATAGCTAGTACTTAGAAGACCCTTTTTTTCCCCTCTACTTCTTCCTTTGCCATTTTGTCAGCAACATTTATGCTGAACAGTCTAGCAATCAGTATTTATTGTTGGTGATCTGTCAGATGCCACAGACAGATGAGTCATTGCTCTTCTAAACTTTGTTAATGTTTGCCTTCATGCGACATTTGCCATTCACCAACAATAATAAAACTTCATTCAGCCCGGACCTATTTCAAATCACAATCTTCATAACAAGCTCTCTGATTTCACTAATACTCAGTTGCTCTGACTCTACTCACTTCACTTAGATCATTGATTCTTTTTACGCCTTGCTGGACTCCCTTTCCAGCCTGAACGTCATCACTCCTGCATCTTTTATAGCTCTTGAGTTCTTGACAACAGAACTTCATGTCTAACTCACTAATCCTTATCTCCAGGATTTTCTGTAACAATCTCTAGCTAATTAGTATGCTCTTACCTCTTCAACTATCTTTCCTATCCATGGTGTATTTCCACCTTGCCTGCCATGCTAGTGTGTCTCTGCTTGTGTGTCTCTGCTTATGTGTCTGCTTTTGCCTATTAACCAACCCTCTTTTTAGGTTTTTATCCCTAAAGTTTCTGTTTGATACTTGCCTATCTACCACTGGTCCATTGCTCCCAGTTGGACAGGTAAGCTATGTGCCCCACAGTAAATCTTGGTAAGCATATCGGTCACACCCTATGCTATTTCTGCTACTTCCCTGGTCTTTTCTTGTATTTTTTGTATTCTCTCCCAATACAGATCTGGCTCATTCAAGAGAAGAAAAAAAAATGAAGTGGTTAACATGTTCTGCTTTAATATTGGCAATTTAATGGAAGAAAATGATATCTAATAACAAAGGCCCTAATTGCTACTCTTATCTTTGATTATATCATGTAGTATATAGAAAAATGAAGAAAATACTCCAATTGAAAGATTTATACTTATGTGAATTTGGTAGGTCAACCTAGACTAAGGTGTATTGATTTATAGATAGCCAGATGATAGTCATGGACAGGAGTTCATGTCCTCCATAGGGAGGAACAATTAGTAAATTTATGATTTGGAGTTCAGATTATACTTGTAATGCGAAAAATCATTATTAGCTAAAGTTAGTTGTTATGCCTTGATTATAATGAATATATAAAATTATTGATGGAATCTGTTACCTATTCTATGAAATATAAGACACATGAACTTCAAATATTGATATAAATTTTAAACATGCTGTTTTTTAACCATAGGAATTAATGACTTACATGAAGGCAGATTCTCTTTCTAAAATCAAACAAATGAAGGCAGATTCTCTTTCTAAAATCAAACAAATGAATGGTCTTAGTTGTAAAAAGGGAGACTGTTCCTTATTTATGAATGTGTTCCTTGTCCTTCAGGGTTGGTTTGCTGTATTGAAATCTTCATTTCCTGTCCTTTCTACTGGGAAGGGAAGTTTACCTTTCCTTGACCCCACCGCACCTAAATGCTTCTGCCAAACTAAACCAATTCTTTGTTATTTCCTAAATATATGCTTTAATGTAGGTAGAACTTTGGAGAGCTTTAGAGCTTCCATAATCTCCAGCAACCCTTCAAAGTGATGTGTCTTCTATGAAAAAGTGGCTTTGTCACTATAAGAGAAGTTCCCTAGACCATCGTACCATTTAGATTATTGTCCCAAGTTCCCCTATATATAATTTCTAGACTTGTCACTGCCTTTAACAATGCTAGTCTCTGTGCTTACACAATTACTTCCCACTCCCTTCACAGTTTGACCAACTTCTACTCTTCCTTTAAGAACCAACCCAGTCCCCGGCACATGTACCCCAATGTTCATAGCAGCAATGTCCACAGTAGCCAAACTGTGGAAAGAGCCAAGATGCCCTTCAACAGATGAGTGGATAAAGAAGATGTGGTCCATATATACAATGGAATATTACTCAGCCATCAGAAAGGATGAATACCCAACTTTTACATCGACATGGATGGAATTGGAGGGGATTATGCTAAGTGAAATAAGTCAAGCAGACAATTATCATGTGGTTTCACTCATATGTGGAACATAAGGAATAGCACGGAGGACCACAGGGGAAGGAAGGGAAAACTGAAGGGGAAGAAATCAGAGAGGGAGACCAACCATGAAAGACTATGGACTCCAGGAAACAAACTGAGGGTTTCTGAAGGGAGGGGGTGGGGAGATGGGGTAGCTGGGTGATGGGTATTAAGGAGGGTATGTGTTCTGATGAGCACTGGGTGTTATGGGCAACTAATTAATCATTGAACACTACATCAAAAACTAATGATATACTATATGTTGGCTAACTGAACATAAAAAAAAAAAAAAAACCACCCCAAATGTTGCTTTCCTTGAGAAGTCTTTTCTGGTCCTAGACCCAAAATAGTGGATTTTTTTGGTGTGATCTTACAATGTTTTGCTAAAACTATAGCATTTCTCAATTTATATTCCAATGATTTATCTACGTGAATGTCCCCCACAGTAGACTGTCAGCTTTCATATGCAAGAATGATGTATTTTATAACCTCAGCTCCTAGAACAGTGCCTGGAATAGGTGCTTAATTTGTTATTTAAAACATGAATACATTACGTTGTAAATAATAATTGTAAAATGGATTAATAAACATGTCCTCCTAAATGTAAATCATTTTTATTAAGTGCCCACTGCACTGGATATTGTACAGGATGTATTATGAACTAATCAGACATGAGGTACTTACATAATCTAGACATTTGAAACCTCATAAATTCTGATTATACTAATTCAGAAATTGAGATAATCCAGATGAACCAGCATCAAGATTACCTTGGTTAGAAATTCCTCTCTTCATTTTTGCAAAATAATAGTAACTGTATTCAAGGACCCTAGAAAAATTTTAAAGGGTTTTATATAAAATAATTGATATCCTAATTAACAATCCTTCTTGTCTATTTTCATTAAAGCAGATTTCCTTAAGGACTTTTCTTAGGATACAGATTTCATTAGCTTACGTTAAATTACAATATGTACTTGAGGGTAATGACACTGGGGAAGGAACTGAAACTGGGAAAAGAGTATAGAATCAAACTTGGACCACAGCTCACCTAGAAGGGGCCTAGACACAGAACAAGTTACATTAAACCAAAAGATTTACTGAAATCTCTATCTTCAATTTAAGCCCCAGTATCTTAGAGGCCTCCAATAAATATGTTACTTTTCCTTTCATATTTTTCCTCATCCAAATCTATTCTCAGGAAAGTATTTGAAAGAATTTCAAAGAATGTTCCTTATACTATGGCCCCCAAAACCCAAATTTAATTTTAATAAAGGTAAAAACTTAAAGTAGAAAATAAAAATTATGGTTGTATTTTCAACCAAATGATGACCAAATGCCTGGTTGAGGTGGAATGGATGCTCCTTAGATCTGTGAAATTACTCATTGGATTAGAAGGCAATAAATATGACTTTTACCAGCCTTGTCCTGGGTGAAGAGCATGGATGTTGGGATATTGGGTTCACCTCCTTGTGATGGTATACATTTTCTCCCACTCTGACAAAAAGCCTTGTCAAAGTTTAAAGGATTGTTCTTTATTATGGTGTGGGTAAATGTGTCCTACTGAAGACCTATAGTCTTCTAGGGCCCCTTCAGATACAAAGCAAACCTCTCTTCATTTCTAACATTTGCTGAATATTGAGCAAGCATTTGGGAAAGCACTTTTTTTCCCCTCAGAAGTAGATCTGTGTATCTTTGTCTTTCACCTCAGCTAACCTTAAAATTCCAGTGTGAATGTTCTGTTATTAAATAAGAGTTACTGTACTTTTAATGTGTGAGGCATTTTTCTGCCAGTATTCCAGTTTAACATTATTATACATTTGTTTAATTGGTGACTGGTTTAATGATTGTGTAATCTTTCTGGAAACATACAGTGGAATAGAGAGCCAGAAACTGATTTTGGTTACAGTTGACATCAAAATTAGTCTTTCGCCAAGAGGAAACCAAATGTGCAATCAACTTGTATGTAGACATGTGGTCATTGGAGGGGATGAAGGAGCTGCTGAAAGCCCAGGAATCTAAAATAAAATCTGGTATTAATGAAACACCAACAGAAGCAGAGTAATAAGATTCCAGTTCCAGCTTTAATGTCTTAACTTTGCCATTGGAGCTCCTTATCTGGAAAAGGGACAGAATTTCCTTCCCCTGATTATCTGAAAGGGCTGGCTGAGGATAAATTAGATATTTAGAGTGTCTTTTTAAAAAGGCACTATTGATGTTTAACAATTATCTGTCATTGTAAAAGCGAGCCACAGAATAAGAAAGTTATTTGCAATTCATATATTTGACAGAGGACACATACAGAATATATAATGAACACCAACAAATCAATTTTAAAAGACAGTATACCCAATAGAAAAGTGGATAACAGATTTGAATAGACACTTCTCCAAAGAGGATAGCTAAATAGTCAATAAATATCCAAAGATGTTCAATCTCATTAGTAATCAGGGAAATGCAATTAAGACCACAATGACATACTACCACAAAAGTCAGAATGGCTAAAATGAGAAAGACAGCGGATATCAAGAGCAGCTGGAACTCATACACTCTAGTGGGAGCATAAATTCAGAAAACTATTCTGGAAAACTCTCAAATTATCTTCTAAAGCTGAGTATATGTATGTGCTATAACCCCACAAGTTCACTCTTAGGTACTAAACCAACCTAAGTGCTCTTATTTGATTAACATAAGACATATTCAAGAATGCTCAGAGTATGACCTCACTGATATGAGGAATTCTTAATCTCAGGAAACAAACTGAGGGTTGCTGGAGTGGTGGGGGGTGGGAGGGATGGGGTGGCTGGGTGATAGACATTGGGGAGGGTATCTGCTATGGTGAGCACTGTGAATTGTGTAAGACTGTTGAATCACAGACCTGTACCTCTGAAACAAAAAATACATTATATGTTAAAAAAAGAAGAAGAAGAAGAAGAGGAAGATAGCGGGAGGGGAAGAATGAAGGGGGGAAATCAGAGGGGGAGACGAACCATGAGAGACTATGGACTCTGAAAAACAAACTGAGGGTTCTAGAAGGGAGGGGGTGGGGGGATGGGTTAGCCTGGTGATGGGTATTAAAGAGGGCACGTTCTGCATGGAGCACTGGGTGTTATACGCAAACAATGAATCATGGAACACTACATCAAAAACTAATGATGTATGGTGATTAACATAACATAAAAAAAAAGAATGCTCAGAGTAGCACTATTTGTAACAGGTAAACATTGGATTCAAATGTTCATCAACACTAAGGATAAATGCTTTATAGTATGCCAAAACACTACACAAAAGTATATATACAGCATGATTCTTCTTTGTAAGTACAAACATAGGCAAAACTAATACACGATGTTATGAGTCCAGATAGTAGTTACCCTTTATGATGGCGTGATTGAAGAAGACTTGAGAGGGGTTTCTGGGATGCTAGTTTTGTTCTGTTTTTTGTTTTTTTGTTTTTTTTAATCTGGATGCTGGTTACATGAGAGCATTCAATTTGTGAAAATTCATTGAGCTAAAAACAGGTTTTTAGTCACTTTTGTGCATGTGTGTTCTACTTCAATAAAATATTTAAAAGAATCACTGATATGTTTTATAAGGGCTCTGAGACCCATGGTTGGTTCTGGTATTCTTTGCACATGTGCTAGCAGGCAAATAATTTAACATCTTTGTTTCTAGCTTATCATCTGAAAATGGGTTAATACCTACTCTACCTGGTAAGAATCTATGAGGTTCAGTTAATTAATGAATTGTTGTAAAGGCAATTAATCAAAGGAGCTTATCTGAAACAAGATATTATTATTTATTGAAGTGTTTTAAGAAGCAACCTCTTATCTCATGGTCCCTTCTTTCCCCATTGGAATTAAGCATGTAGCCTGGACTCCTCTTCAACTATTCTCATTATTTTCCATTTATTTGTACTGGCATTCCTTATTGATTACAGAAGCTATTTAAAGTGTGCAAAAAAAAACCAACCTGTATAATTTCTTTTGAATATGGCAACATCAGCAAGTTTTTCCTAAAAAAATTTTGATCCATTTCATAGAAAGTTCTACAGTGGTACAAAGTATCATCCTTATTTAAAATTTAGTAAACATGCCTTACTGTGCATAAACAAGAACACCACGACTACTCTTGAAAAGAAAAAAAAGATGGGTGGGCGGAAGGGGACTGTTAAAATGGAATCAAATAAATGTGCAGTGCTTTTGACCCATTCTCAGATAATAATGATCTTGCTTATAAGGTGCTGCTCCTGCTGATGTCCTTGGAGAAAAATGGACAGTAAAGTTCAATAAAGTCTCAATTTTAAAAGAATTTACTTCCAAGAGCTTTTCAAGAACCCAAACAGCAGCTGGTACAATTGTCCTGTGTTGTTTCTTTGGAGACATCATACACCTCATGAGAACTTTGAAGTCTGATTGGCTGTGACCCTGTATGCACAGATGCCTAGATGTAGTTAAAGCTAGTGGATATTTGAGGAATCTTAAAGCAAGAAACATCAAACTAGTATTACTTACACAAGTTAATGAAGTAAGAAACTCAACTTCCTGTTAATACGTTCAACAAACCCTATCAGAGACAGATTTGGATAAGTTATACTCTGTAGCAGAGTGAATTAGAATATTATCCTTATTGATTCTATTATTAGTTTCAAATTCCCCATGATGTCTTAAATAGCTACTTATTTATGGGATAGAGGGGATTTCCTATCTTTAGAGAAAATTACTTTATCTTATTGTGGAAAGAACACACAAGACCTACCCTCTTAACATTTTAAGTGTACAACATATTGTTGAGTATAGATACAATGTTATATAGCAGATCTCTAGAGCTTATTAATCTTGATTGACTGAAACTTTATGCCCATTGATTAGTAATTTCTCATTTTACCCTCTCCACAGCCCCTGACAACCGCCATTCCACTCTTTGATTCTATGAATTTGTCTAATTTAGATACTTATATAAGTGGAATCATGCAGTATTTATCTTTCTGTGACTGGCTTGTTTTACTTAGCATAATGTCCTCCAAATTCATCTTTGTTGTCACATATTTCAGAATTTCCTTGTTTTCTTAAGGCTGAGTAGTATTCCATATTATGTATATATCCCATTTTTTTAATCTTCTCATCTGTCAGTGAGCATTTAGGTTGTTTCCACATCTTGGCTATTATAAATAATGCTGCAATGAACTTAGAACTGCTAATATCTCTTCAAGATCTTTTAAAATTCTTTTGGATAAATACCCAGAAGTGGGATTGCTGGATCATATAGTAATTTTATTTTTAATTTATTTTTCTTTTCAAATTTTTATTTAAATTCCAGTTAGTTAATAGACAGTGCAATATTGGTTTCAGGAGTAGAATTCAGTGGTTCATCACTTACATACAACACCCAGTCCTCATCATAACAAGTGCTGTCCTTAATACCCATCACCCATCTAGCCCACCACCCACCCACCTCCCTCCATCAGCCCTCAGTTTGTTCTCTATCCTTAAAAGTCTCTTATGGTTTGTTTCCCTCTCCCTTTTTTTCCTCCTTTCCATAAGTTCACCTGTTTTGTTTCTTAAATTCTACATATGAGTGAGATCATATGGTATTTGTCTTTCTCTGACTGACTTATTGCTTAGCATGATACACTCTAGCTGCATCCATGTTGTTGCAAATGGCAAGATTTCATTCTTTTTGATGGCTGAATAATATTGCATTGCATATATACACCACTTCTTCTTTATCCATTCATCAGTTGATGGACATTTGGGCTCTTTCCATAGTTTGGCTATTGCAGCATTATTTTTAATTTTTTGAGGAACATTCATACTGTTTTCCACATCAGCTGCACCATTTTGCATTCCCACTAGCAGTGTGCAAAGAGTTCCAATTTCTCCACATCTTCAACAATTGTCTTTGTTTTATAATAGCCATCCTGACAGGTGCAAAGTGATATCACATTGTGGTTTTGACTTGCATTTTCCTGAAGATTAGTGATGTTGACCATTTTTCATTTACCTGTTGGATATTTGTGTGTCTTCTTTGTAGAAATCTCTAAGTCCTTAGCACATTTAAAAATCAGGTTACTTGGGGTTTTTTTTACCATTGAGTTGTAGGAGCTCCATATTTTTGGAGGTTGATCCCTTTCAGATACATGGATTGCAAATATTATCTCCCATTTTATAGGTTGCCTTTTCACTCTATTGGTTATTTCCTTAGCTGTGCAGAACCTTTTTAGTTTGATGTAGTCCCTACAATGGTCTGAATGTTTGTGTCTCCCCAAAATTCATATACTAAAATCCTAAACCCCAAGGAAACGGGATTAGGGGGTGGGACCTTTGGGAGGTGATTAAGTCATTGGGGAAGAGCCCTCATGAGTGGGATTAGTGCTCTTATAAAAGAGGCTCCAGATGGGGCACCTGGGTGGCTCAGTCATTAAGCATCTGCCTTCGGCTCAGGTCATGATCTCAGGGTCCTGGGATGGAGCCCCGCATCGAGCCCCGCATCGGGCTGCTTGCTCAGCAGAAAGCCTGCTCCTCCCTCTCCTACTCCCCCTGCTTGTGTTCCCTCTCTAGCTGTGTCTCTCTCTGTCAAATAAATAAATAAAATCTTCAAAAAAAAAAAAGGCTCCAGAAAGATCCCTTCCTTGCCCATTTCCACCAAATGAGGATGAAGAAAAAAAAAAAAAAAATGACTGTCTCTGAACCAGGAACCTCTCACCAGATACCAAAACTGCTCATGCCATTATCTTGGACTTCCCAGTTCCCAGAACTATGAGAAATAAATTTCTGTTTTTTATAAGCTACCCAGTCTTTTGTTATAAGCTACCCAGTCTTTAGTTATAGCAGCCTGGATGATGGCAATGATTTCATGGATATGACACCAAAAAGCACAGAAAACAACAAGAAAATAAGGAAACTTACTAAAAGCAATGTCATGAAGATTTTCCTCTGTGTTTTCTCCTAGGAGTTTTACAGTTTCAGCCTTTAATCCATTTTGAGTTGATTTTTGTGTATAGTGTAAGAAAGGGTTGAATTTCATTCTTTTGCATCTGGACATCCAGTTTTCCCAGCACCATTTGTTTAAGAAACTATTCTTTCCTCACTGTATATTCTTCATAGCCTTGTCAAAGATCAGTTGCCTGTACATGCCTGGATTTATTTTAGGATTTCTATTCTGTTCTTTTGGTCTATGTGTTTGTCTTTATGCCAGTACCATACTTTTTTAATTACTGTAACTTTGTAATATAGTTTGAAATAAAAATTGTGCTATTTCCTGCTTTGTTTTTCTTTCTCAAGATTGATGTGGCTATCTGTGGTCTTTTTGGTTGCATATGAATTTTAGGATTGTTTTCTCTATTTCTGTGAAAAACACTTTTGGAATTTTGGTAAGGATTGTACTGAATCTATATATGGCTTCAGGTAGTATGGACATTTTTTTAAAAATTAGTTTCAGAGGTGGAATTTAGTGATTCATCATTGAATATAATACTCAGTGCTCATTACATCAACTGACCTCCTTAATGCTCATCACCCCATTATCCCTTCCCCCACCTACCTCCCGTTCAGCAACCCTCAGTTTGTTTCCTAGAGTTCACTGTCTCTTATGGTTTCCTCCTTCTCAATTTTCATCTTATTTTCCCTCCCCTTTCACTATGGAGAATGCGGAGAAAGGGGAACCCTCTTACTCTGTTGGTGGGAATGCACACTGGTACAGCCACTCTGGAAAACAGTATAGAGGTTCCTCAAGAAGTTAAAAATAGTGTGGACATTTTAAATATTAATCTTCCAATTCATGAACATGAAATGTCTTTCCATTTGTTTGTGTCTTCTTTAATTTCTTTCAGTATTTTGTAGTTTTCAGTATAGAAATCTTTCACCTCCTTAGTTAAGTTTATTCCTAGGTATTTTACTTTTTTCAGTTCTGTTGTAAATGGGATTGATTTCCTAAGTTCCCTTTCGTATAGCTCATAGTTTGCATATAGAAATTTAATGGATTTTTGTATGTTGATTTTGTATTCTGCAACTTTACTCAATTCATTGATTAGTTCTAAGTTTTATGGAGTTTTTAGGGTTTTCTATATATAAGATCATGTCATCTGCAACAAAAAGCAATTTTACTTCTTCCTTTCTGATTTAGGTGCCTTTTATTTTTCTCACCTAATGGTTCTGGCTAGGGTTTTCAGTACTATGTTGAATAGAAGTGATGAGAACAGGCATTCTTGTGTTGTTCCTGATCTTAGGGGAACACATTGAGTTTTTTTACCATTGAGTATGTTGTTAGCTATGGGTTTGTCATATATAGCCTTTATTACATTGAGATAATTTCCTTCAATTCTAGTTTGTTGAGAGTTATTATCATGAAAGGATGTTGAATTTTGTTAAATGCTTTTTCTGCTTCTACTGATACAACCATGTGATTTCTACCCTTTATTTTGTTAATGTGATATATCATATTAATTGATTTTCATATGGTGAAGCATCCTTATATATCAAGGATAAATCCCACTTGGACCTGGTCATGGTGTATGCCCTTTTAATGTGCAATTGAATTTTATTTGCTAGTATTTTGTTGAGGATTTGCGTATCTATCTTAATCAGGGATATCAGCTTGTGGTTTTCTTTTCTTATGGTGTCTTTGTCTGGTTTTGGTATAACGGTAAGTATGGCCTCACAAAATGAGGTAAGAAATGTTCCCTACCCTTCAATTTTTTGCAAGAGTTTGAGAAGGATTGGCATTAATTGTTCTTTAAATGATATATAGAATTCACTCATGAAGCCAGGTAATCCCAGGCTTTTCTTTGTTAGGAGGATTTTGATTATTGATTCAATCTCCATACTAGTTACAGGTCTGTTCAGGCTTTCTATTTCTTCATGATTCAGTGTAGTACAATGTATGTTTCCAGGAATTTATCCATTTCTTCTGAGTTATCCAGTTTGTTGGCATAAAATTATACATAGTGGTTTCTTATGATCCTTTTTATTTCTGTGGCATCAGTTGTAATGAGTCTTTTTTTCATTTCTGATTTTATTTGAATTTTCTCTCTTTTTCTTAGGGTAGGTAATAGTTTGTCAATTTTGTTTACTTTTTCAAACAACCAACTCAGTTTTCTTGACTTTTTCTACTTTTTTCCTATCTTCTATTTCTTTTATTACAGTTCTAACCTGTTATTTCCTTTCTTATACTAACTTTGGGCTTAGTTTGTTCTTCTTTTTCTAATTCCTTGAGGGGTAAAGTTAGGTTGTTTATTGAAATCTTTCTTCTACTTTAATGTAGGCATTCATCAGTATGAACTTCCCTCCTAGTACTGCTTCTGCTGCATCCCATACATTTTGGTATATTGTATTTTCATTTTCATTTGTCTCGAGGTATTTTCTAACTTCTCTTTTTTCTTCTTTAACCAAATGGCTGTTGAAGAGTGTGCTGTTTAATTTATAAAGATTCGTGATTCTTCTTGTTTCCCTTCTGCTATTGATTTCCAGTTTTATCCCATTGTGACCAGAAAAGATACTTGACATGATTTCAATCTTCTTAAACTTTTTAAGACTTGTTTTGTGACCTAGAATGTTATCTATCCTGGAGAAAGGGCCATGGACTGAGCTCATACAGGAGAAGACACCCACAGCACAGCTCTGCCAGAGATTCTGGAGGCCTCTACCAACTCTCAATCCTCAGGGAAAAGCAGGGAGCTGTAGTTCTTGTCTGTTTGCTCTGTGCTGAGGGGACAGAAGGGATGAGCTATGGTGTCTACCATCCCAGGATGCTACCTCTATTCTCCCATAGAAGGCTAGTCGTGCCAGACCCATCAGAGCTCCAAGACTGGAAAGGTGAAATCAGTCCTCTGGGAATCCCCCTCAGAAAAGTTGGGATGCTGGACATGTGAACCAATCCTGGGTGAAACTGGGAGCTAGGTCTCTTCTTAATTGTATGGTGCTTCACTGGGGACAGAGATTCTGGTGAGAGGATGTATTGAATCTCCCTACCAGCTTCAGTGAATGTGGTTTTGTATTCACCCAAGGTGCAGGAGACTTTCAATTAGATTTTGATTTGTCACAAAGATAATTTGTTCATGAATTGTTGCTGAACCGGTGTGTTTGTGGGAAGAAGGAGGGTTCCAGGGCTTCCTACTCTGCCATCTTGCTGACTTCACTTTCTAGAGAAAATTGGTCCTTGACTGTAATCACATTACAGTTTTGAATCTCTCAACTTTTTTTTCTGTCAATGGAGAATGCCCTCAAGTGGTTCCTTTCATCATGTTCCAACTCACCTACTCCACTCTGCTATTTATCCTTATTTTCTTTCTTATCCACCATTCATCCTTCATCCTACTTTCACCTTCTTATTTATTTCCCTCTTTCTTCCTCTTTATTTATCTCCCTCCTACCTTCTTTTTCTCTGTTCCTTCCTTCCTTTTGCATTCTTTCTACTTTTCTTTCCTGTCATGGTAGACGTCTTGTTATGGCAGTGAACAACACAGGCAAAGTTCTTGTCTTTATAAAACTTAAATACCCTATTGTAATAATATATAATATGTTACTAATTAGTGAAGAATGAGGAATCTTGGAAATAATATGTTATATGGTTCCTCATTTGTCATGAGTTCACACAGCTCTGTCTACGTAATTATGATAAAAAGTGTTCAGTGATTTAGATGATGGAATTCTTCAATTTAGGTATGAAAATTTTCCTTTTCCCTTAAAGGCATGTTTTTCCATTCAAATTATCTAAGTAACTGTTTCAACTTTTTGTCTTTGTCTATGTAACAATCACTAAATATTTTTCCTGGTGAGAGGATGAAGTTGAAGTTACCTAGTTAGTTACCTAATTAGGTAGTACCCAGTTACCTAAGTTGAAGTTACCTAATTAGTCAAATGGGTGAGTAACACCATTCTCATTCATCCAGGATAAAAAACTCACTGCAACTTTTGATCTCTTTTCCCTCACTCACTTCTAATTAGTTCCACTCCATAGTAGCACTGAGATCCCTTTCCTCTCCTTTACTTACTATTATCTCTCTGCAATACTTTGCCAACTGATCTCCCTGCCTCTGACTCCTGAGACCACTCTCATCACAATTGTCATAGTGGCCAATCTAAAGTACAACTCCAATTGTGTCACTCAAAGCCTGAAATCTTTTGGTGGCTCCCCATTACCTACTGGATGCTGTTCAGACCCTTCAGACTGGCAATCACAATCCTTCACAACTGGCCCTAAGGTACTTCTTCATCTTCATCCTTTTCATCCTGAACCCCGGCCAAAACTGAGTTCTTGTTCTTTCTTCAAATATGCCATGTTTTTCATGTTGTTTCCTTTCCTTTAACCCACATCTTTACACATACAAATTCTACCTATCCTGCAAGTTCAAATGTCATTCCATTAAGCCTTTCTATATATCTCCAAAGCCCAAAATGAAAATAATTTATCATCTTCTAATATCCCAAATATTTTATTTGAACATATCTTACAGTATTTACCTCTTTCCAATTTTAATAAAATTTTGCACCATGATTTTATGCCATTTATAATATTTTACATTTATAAAATAATTATGCTTTTATCATAATTGCCAAATATAATAATTATAAAAATCTGCCTTCACAGATTTTAAAATCATACCTGGTCCATAGAATGTACAAGAAATACTGAAAGAATGAGTGAATGGATAGAAGAATGACTGAATTTTCCCCAGAATATAAGCAGAATACCAAGAGGGCTAATGAATATTGGAAAGCTCTGGGAAATTCTCAACTGAAAAATGCCTTTAAGTACAAAGTGTAAATATTTGACAAATAAAAAATTGACCCATGAGGAACAATTTTATTTGTGGAAAGAAACACTTGTATCTAGTAAAACAAAACAAAACAAAAACTAACATACAAAATACAGGATAGCTAACCTTGTAGTTATCTAAGATGAGAACCAAACCTCATGAATCCTTTATTCCTTCACGCCTTTGCATTCTATCCATGAAGTGTCTTGTATCATGTCCCTTCTTATGCACTCCACTACCTGGGTCCAGAATTTTATATTCTTGTATCTGTGCCCTTGCAAATTGCCTATTGCATCCAGTTTACTAAACTTTACCAATGCTTTTTTTAAAAACAAGAGATTTTATTTTTTTTAAAGTAACCTTCACACCAGTGCAGGGCTCAAACTCACTACCCCAAGATCAAGAGTTGCATGCTTCACCAATTGAGCCCCCCCAGGTGCCCCTAAACTTTACAAATGCTTTTAAAGCAGCTGAAACAGCAAACATTGCCCTACTTAAAACCTTTGCCTACTCCTCATTGCCTACCTAGATAAAGCCTAACTTTTTAATAAAGATATTCAAAGCATTTCACAGTCTGTTTGCAATGATCTTCTTTGATATTTCTGGCTGCCTACCCATCATCTTCTGAATAGGTTTTCTATATTTAGAAAAACGTCAATATAATTAGGGTTACTCTTTATAGATGTCAGAACTCACATTTCTAGCCTCCCTTGCAGCTAGGAAGCAGGCATTTAATTTAGGATCAGCCAAACAAGCACACTCATGAGACATTGATTTGCAAGTGAGTAACATGAAGGAATTGGCTCTATGTAAAGCTCTCATTTTGCTGGCACAAGAAGAATCCAACTTTCAGGAGCAGCAGCAACACACAGGTGTCATTGGTCCTGGCAGCAGCAACAGTCGCAGTCAAGTTGTTTCTAGTACTTAGTGTTTGGCATTGGCAGAGACGGCAATTTCCTACTCATCAGACCAGTTCTGTGGTGCAGTTTTGGGTATTATTCCAGGAAGCCTAGCCTTATGCCTGTTTCTTCAGCCCTCCCAATGATACTGTGAGCCACCTAGTATCTGTTAATAAATGTCTTTGTTGCTTTAAATAGAGTGGGGTTTGTTGTTTGCAGCTAAGAACTCTAAATGATACACTCTTTGTTTTGCCTTATTTTTATTTTTACCAATTCTTATCATGTGTGCTGCCATGCCAGATACTTACTCATGGCTTCATATCTTTTCTCCTATGTTTCTCTCTTCTTAACATACACTCCATTCTCCCCACTCACTCTCTCAAGCCCAGTTTTTTTTTTTTTTCTAGGCTTAGTAATTACTATTACTCTTCAAACTTTGACATTAAAACCCTTTGAGTATATCTCCCAGGACCCTCTTTCACCATCTTAATTTACTCCACCATAGAGTTCATGGTCTTTCTAGCATCTCAAATTTGGCTATCTTCCAATGAAGTTTATATGCTGAGGCTTTCCTCAAAGACATAACACTTGACATATAGTTACCCAAAATGTTCATCTAACAACTTAACTTCACTCTTTTACCAGGAGACTTTTTCTTTAATTAAATTTATGTTTTCATTACAAAAGTAATATATAAATATATCCTCATTGTAAAAAATTCAACACAAGAAAAACAAATTATTTATTGAAGAGAAATGGCCCAAGATGGCAGTGTAGGAAGACCCTGAGTTCACCTACTCCCACAGATATACCAAATCTACATCTCCATATAGAACAATTCCTCCTGAAGAACTGAAGGCGATTGAACACCTCTGCACAACAGATAGAGGGACCACATAGAAGAAGGGTAAAAGAGAGACTTGTTAACAATGGGAACACTACCCTCAATGCAGTGTACTGCCTTAGGGAGGGATATCACTGAAGGGTCTGCATGCAGGCTTGCCTGTCTTAGAGTATAGCAAAAAAATCCACAGCAGCTTAAAGGACAACTAGAATATCAGTGAAGAAAATCCATTTATTAAACTTAAAGCATCCACCAAATGGGTGGGGAACTGCTGGAACTCTATCTGGGCTTGGAGATGCCAGTGAGCATCACTTTTTATATTCCCCCTTCACCTTGATAACATGGATAAGAGCAGGGTCCAGGTGCTTTAGTCAACCTGCTATGGCTGCCCCAGAAAGCCCCAGGCCCCTAGTCCACACCAGTTCTAACTGTATCCCCAAGGCAGCCCTTGCATGGCTCACTCCAGGAAGCCCCCAACCTGTGCTCAACCCAGCCATCCTGCCAAGGCAACCCTGGCATAGTGCATCCCAGGACCCCATGGCCTACACTCACTTACCTCCAGCGATCCTGCTGGGGCAGACCCAACATGGTGTGCCCTGATATCCCTCTTTGTGTACCTCCTCCAAACCCAGCCATCCTGTTGGAGCAGCCCTAGCATGGAGTGTTTCAGGGTCCCAGCCTATATCCACTGCAGCTCCTGCCATCCAGCTAGGGTGACCCTGGTATGTCATGTCCAGGAACTGTCCTGGCCCATGCCTGCTCTAGTTCTGGCTATCCCATTAAGGTGCCCCAGAACTTCTCACTCCATACCTATGCCAACTCTAATTGTCCCACCAAGGTAGTCTTAATGCAGCATGCCTCAGGAACCTCCCCCCAGCCTGTGCTGGCTCCAGCTCTAGGTGGCCTGCCAAAGCCACCAGGCATATGCAGTCAACACAGGGCATGCTGCTACACAAGGCCACTTTTTCAAAACTGGGATAGTTAGCTTTTCCTCTTAATTCATAGAAGCACAGAAAGTAAAAAAAAAAAAAAAATGAGAAGATAGAGAAATATGTTCCAAATGAAAGAATAAGATAAAACCTTGGAAACAACCTAATGAAATGGAGAGAAGTAATTTATCTGATAAAGAATTCAAAGTAATGGTCATAAAGATGCTCACCAAACTCAGGAGAATAATGGAGGAACACAGTGAGAACTTCAACAGAGTTAGAAAATACAAGAAAAAAAAAATCAGTGCTGAAGAATACAATAATTGAAATGAAAAACACACTAGAGAGAATCAATAGCAGATTAGATAATATGGAAGAATGAATCAGCAATCTGGAAGACAGAATAGTGGACATCACCCAATCAGAACAGCAAAAAGGAAAAAAAATAATGAAAGTAATTTAAGGGACCTCTAGGACAACATTAAGCATATTAACATTATATTATAGAGATGTAAGAAGGAGGGCAGGCAAAAAACTTATTTGAAGAAATAATGGTGAAAAATTTCCCTAACCTGAGTTCCTGATGATCTTCCAACAAATGCCCTTTTTGTTTAAGTTAATTACAGCCCGTTTCTCTTGCTGGAAATCAAAAGCATTAACTGATACACCTTTCTTGAATGACCATGCCAACTTTCCTTATTTTCTTCTCCCCAGAGCTTCATCCTTTTGAAGATACTGGCCTATAAATTCACATCTAGTGATATTCTCCCTTTTATTGGTCATTGCTGTTGCATATATGCTGTTGCATATATATTTTTATAACCAGAAAAGCTTTTAAATACCATCTTGTTTGAGTCTCTTATTTTAAAGAAAGGAAACTGAAACCCAGAGAAATGTTGAGTATCCGGGTCTCTAGAATCCTGGTCTCTTGACTTCTAGCCATTCTATACCATTATGTCACTCTATCTTTCTATAGACTCATTGAGAAAGTCCTAATTAAGTAGCTCCAAGATGTTTTTAAAATTTAAGAGTAAGATTAATTTACTTACCCTTCATTTTGTCTTAGAAGGTAAGAGAAGTTAAGTCTTCTCCCAGAAAATGCATTTTTCCTTTTAAATTTGCAATTCACTTTGTACTTCAGAAAAAAAAAAAAAAGAATACAGAGAGGGGACCATGGGTGGCTCAGTTGGTTAAGCGCAACCCTGCCTTTGACTCAGGTCATGATCTCAGGGTCCTGAGATCAAGCCCCGCGTCGGGCTCCCTGCTCAGCCAGGAGTCTGCATCTCCCTCTCCCTCTGACCCTTCCCACCCCTTCCCCCACTCATGCTCTCTCTCTCTCTGTCTCTCTAATAAATAAAATCTTTTAAAAAAGAATATAAGAAGACATCCAAATGGCCAACAGACACATGAAAAATTGCTCAACATTGCTCGGCATCAGGGAAATCCAAATCAAAACCTCAATGAGATACCACCTCACACCAGTCAGAATGGCTAAAATTAACAAGTCAGGAAATGACATGTTGGCGGGGATGCAGAGAAAGGGGAACCCTCCTACACTGTTGGTGGGAATGCAAGCTGGTGCAGCCACTCTGGAAAACAGTATGCAGGTTCCTCAAAAAGTTGAAAATAGAGCTACCATACGACCCAGCAATTGTGCTACTGGGTATTTACCCCAAAGATACAAAAGTAGGGATCCAAAAGGGTACGTGCACCCCGATGTTTATAGCAGCAATGTCCACAATAGCCAAACTGTGGAAAGAGCCAAGATGTCCATCGACAGATGAATGGATAAAGAAGAGGTGGTATATATATACAATGGAATATTATGCAGCCGTCAAAAGGAATGAGATCTTGCCATTTGCAACGATGTGGATGGAACTGGAGGGTATTATGCTGAGCGAAATAAGTCAAACAGAGAAAGACATGTATCATATGACCTCACTGATATGAGGAATTCTTAATCTCAGGAAACAAACTGAGGGTTGCTGGAGTGGGGGGTGGGGTGGGAGGGATGGGGTGACTGGGTGATGGACACTGGGGAGGGTATGTGCTCTGGTAAGCGCTGTGAATTGTGCAAGACTGTTGAATCTCAGATCTGTACCTCTGAAACAAATAATGCAATATATGTTAAGAAAAAAAAAAAGAAGAAGATAGCAGGAGGGGAAGAATGAAGGGGGGGAAATCGGAGGGGTAGATGAACCATGAGAGACGATGGACTCTGAAAAACAAACTGAGGGTTCTAGAGGGGAGGGGGGTGGGAGGATGGGTTAGCCTGGTGATGGGTATTAAAGAGGGCACGTTCTGCATGGAGCACTGGGTGTTATGCACAAACAATGAATCATGGAACACTACATCTAGAACTAATGATGTATGGGGATTAACATAACAATAAAAATTTTTTTAAAAACCTTAAAAAATAAAAAAATAAAAAATAAAAAAAAGAATATAGAGAAACGAACAATTAGTCATATTCCCACCACTCAAAATTAATAACTGTTATCCTTTTGCAATATTTACCTCTGGTCTTTTGTCTTTTTTAAATATATGGGAAATTACATGTAGTTAAAGTCTCCTTTAAGGACCACCTCTGTTTGTATTGCATTTATTTATCTGCCAAGGGGAAACTACTATCAGAATTTGATACATATCTTTATAATTCTTTTTCCATACATACATATTTTATCTATAACTAATATATAATACTTTGTGTTATTATGTATGTTTTTAAATTTACATAAATGATATGAAGCATATTGTTTTATATCTTCCTAATTTAACTTAGTATTATATATTTGAGATCTATCCACACTGATATAGCTCTAGTTTATTCTTCCTAGTTGATAAATTCTGTCTTATCCTTAAATTCTTAGTTCATCTCTTTAGTTGCTAAATTCTGTTCCTAGAAATAACCTGAGGCAAAGGTTTTCCACTAAGGCTATTGGGAAGTGAAATCCCAAGACATCAAGAGCGAGGAAAAGGAAAGCAAAAGAGGTGGGGGGAGGGGAGGAGGAATTTACTTCCTGTCTTTTATGGATCTATATTTGTTCCTGAATGTGTTATCCCTGTGGCCCTCTGTACAAATATTTCCACATTTTGCCAACTGGACTTTCCTAGCAGATACTGGAGAAGCCAGATCCCATGCCCCATTGCATTCAAATTCATATGAATCCGAAAGTGGTGGCAAAAGCCAGAACTTCCATGAATCCAGTTGGATCATGCCTTGGTATTGAAGTTGCTGTAGTTCTTACCTCAGAAGGTGCTGAAGTTGCTGTAGTTCTTACCTCAGGAGGTGCAATGGAGGTCATGCCATCACTTAGCCAGGTTCTCCATTGAGCAAATGGTTGAAAGCCCAGAAGATAGGTGAAGATTAATTGCATCAGATGAAATATATAATTTGGGCCCTGTATTCCATCATATAACTACATCACATTTCATTTATACTTATTTTTATTGATAGACATTTTACCACACAGAAGTTTGAAATCTTGATGTACTTATATTTACCAATTTTATACCCTGTGGTAATAAAAATGCTCTGCTAAATTTCCCTCTAATAGTTTTATATTGTTTTAACTTTAAGCCTAATTCACCTGGAATTTATTTTTTATATTGTTGAAAATGTTCCCATTTAAAAATATAAAAATAACATCACTTGGTACATGTTAAACTTACTTCTGTGCCACTCAAGAGTGTATTTGAGATCTTTTCATAATAGTACAAACAATTCCAACTTCATCATTTCACTTGTTGCAAGGTAGTCATATGTATGCCATGGTATATTTGGTCATTCTGTTGTTGAGAAACATTTAGATTTTGTCCATTTTTTTTTTCACAACTACAGTGTTACAATGAACAGACATCCTCATATATGCCTGCTTGAGCATGTGCATGAGTATTTCTCTATTGTGAAATGGAACTGCTGGCTTATCAGATGCTTACATACATTTATTTATTTATTTATTTATTTATTTATTGTTTTTATTTAAATTCCAGTTAGTTAACATGCCGTGTAATATTAGTTCTAGATGTACAATTTAGTCATTCAACACTTACATACAATACTCAGTGCTCATCACAAGTGCACTTCTTAATCCCCACCACCTGTTTAACACATCCTCCCACCCACCTACCCTCCGGTGAGCATCAGTTTATTCTCTATACGTTAAGAGCCTATTTCTTAGTTTTCCTCTCTCTTTTTTTCCCCTATGATCATTTGTTTTGTTTCTTAAATTCCACATATGAGTGAAATTATATGGTATTTGTCTTTCTCTGACAGATTTATTTCACTTAGCACAATAGTCTCAGGCTCCAGCCACATTTTTGCAAATGGCAAGATTTCATTCTTTTTTTATGGCTGAATAATATTCCATGGTATGTATGTATATATATAGGTATATATAGAGAGGTGTATATGCATATATATGCATCACATCTTTATTCACCTATTGATGGACACTTGGGTTGTTTCCATATCTTGGCTATTGTAAATAATGATGCAATAAGCATAGGGGTGCATATATCTTTTTTGAATTAATGTTTTCACTTTCTTTGCATAAATATAGATATACTACAAAACCATAGTAATCAAAACAGTATAGTACTTGCACAAAAACAGACACACAGATTAAAAAAACATAACTGAGAGATCAGAATTAGACCCACATATATATGGACAATTAATTTATGACAAAGCAGCCAAAAACATACAACGTGGAAAGGACAAGTCTCTTCAATAAATGGTGTTGGGAAAACTAGACAGTCACATACAAAAGAATCAAACTAGACCACTATCTTACACCATACACAAAAATTAACTTGAAATGGATTAAAGACTTGAATGTAAGACCTGAAATCATAAAACTCATAGATGAAAACATAGGTGGTAAGATTCTTGACATCAGTCTTAATATTTTTGTGGATCTGATTCTAAAGGCAAGAGAAACAAAAGCAAAAACAAGTGTCATTACATCAAACTAAAAAGCTTCTGTACTGTAAAAGAAACAATCATCAAAATGAAAAGGCAACCCATTGAATGGGAGATTTTGCAAATCACATAACCAACAAGGGATTAATGTCCAAAATATATAAAGAACTCATAAAATTCTACACCTGAAACTAATATTACACTGTATGTTAACCAACTGGAATTTAAATAAAAGTTTGGAGAAAGAAAAATATAAGCATATAAGCACAAAAAAACACCAAAAAAAAACACCCCTCATACAATTCATCAACATAAAAACCAAACAACTTGATTATAAAATGGGAAGAGGATCAGAATAGACATTTTTCCAAAGAAAACATACAGATGACCAAAGCGTGCATGAAAAGATGTTTCACATTACTTATTATTAGGTAAATGCAAATCAAAACCACAATGAGGGGTGCCTGGGTGGCTCAGTCAATTAAGTGTCTGCCTTTGGCTCAGGTCATGATCCCAGGGTCCTGGGATCGAGCCCCCCATCAGGCTTCCCTCCTCAGCAAGGAGCCTGCTTCTCCCTCTCCCTCTGTCTGCTGCTCTCCCTACCTGTGCTCTCTCTCTCTCTCTCTGTCAAATAAATAAATAAAATCTTTTTTAAAAAACCCCACAATGAGATATCACCTCACACCAGTTAGTTAGAAGGGCTATTATCAAAGAGACAAGAAATAATAAGTTTTGTAGAGGATGTGGAGAAAAGGGAATCTTCATATACTGTTAGTGGGAATGTAAGTAGTACAGCTATTATGGAAAACAGTATGGAGATTCTTCAAAAAATTAAGATAGAACTACCATATAATCCGGCTATTCCACTTCTGGGTTTTATCCAGAGAATATGAAAAAACGGATTTGCACCCCTATGTTCATTGCACTGTTATTTACAATAACCAAGGTATGGAAACAACCTAAATGTCCATCAAAGGATGAATGGATAAAGAAGATGTCTCTCTCTCTTTCTCTCTCTCTCTCTCTCTCTCTCACACACACACACACACATACACACACACACACACAACACTGGAATACTGTTCAGGCATAAGAAAGAATGAAATCTTGTCATCTGCAACAACATGGATGGACCTTGAAGATATTATGCTAAGTGGAATAAATCAGACAGAGAAAGATAAATACCATATAATTTCACTCATATGTGGAGTCTAAAACAAACAAACAAAACAAAACTCATAGATACAGTAAACAGATTGGTGGTTAGCAGAGTGGAAAGGGATAGGGGTGGGCAAAATGTATGGTGATGGATTGTAACTAGATTTTTAGTGGTGATCACCTTGTAGTGCATACAAATGTCGAATTATAATATTGTACACCTGAAACTTATATAATGTTATATACCAATTTTACCTCAATATAAACAAACAAAAACTTCAGTTCTTCAGAATACAAATAAGTTTAAAATAAAACTTTAGACAGGGAGAAATTATTCATAATCCACATATCTTATGAAGGACTTGTATCCAGAATATTAAAGAACACTAACCACTCAACATTCATAAATTTTTATAACCACAACCACAAATAGGATATAGAACCTTTACAACGCCCTAAAAATTTCTTTCATGCTTCACCTTTTTACTCAGTCTCTCCCTCTAACCTCTGGCAACCACTGGTCTGTTCTCTGTCCCTATTGTTTTTTTCCTTTTCCAGAATGTCATATAAATAGAATAGCTTGACTTTTCACACTTAGCAGTGAGATTCACTTATATTATTCTGTGTGTCAATAGTTTGTTCCTTTTATTGGTGAATAATATTTTGTTGTATGGATTTACTGAAGTTTGCTTATCCACTCATTCATTGAAGAACATTTGGGTTGTATCTGGCTTTGCCACTTACATCTTTGGTATTTCTTCAGTATCTCTCAGCAATGTTTTGTTTTAGTGCAAATAACTTGCATATTTTTGTTACACTTACCATAGCTCTTTTACATTTGCTGATGCTATTGTAATGGTATTTTTTAAAAATTTGTTTCCCAATCTTTTGCTGGAAGTATATAGAAATAAAATAGATTTTTGTATATTAACCTTGATTCCAGCAACATTGCTTAATTTATTTGTTAAATTTAACAGTTTGTAGGTTCTTTGAATTTTCTATGTACAGAATCATATCATGAGAAAATAATGACACTTGTCTTTCTTCCTTTCCAATCATTAAACATTTTATTTTTTCCATATTACTGTTACACTGGCTAAGATCTGTACCAAAATACTATGTTTATAATTTGAGTTCAACTAACACCTCTAGCCGCAGCCCAACAACACAAGGTCTGTTCTTGTCTTTCCTATTTTTCTATATGTACGTATTTATATCTCTCGCCCACATTGAGAAGTTTTGCTGCCAGTATCATGGATATATTAGTATATTTACTTATTTGCTCAAACCTACAGTGCACGTGCATACACACAAAGGTTTCAGAATTCCTGGACAAAATAAACACATCAAGTGAAGTTCAAAATTTCATAGCAGTTTTTGTCTTTAGACTGAAGATCTGTACTCAAAGTATTATGCTCAACATTTTTATGAATTAGCTCTTCAGTTTTTTCTTTTGTGTGATTATGGTATCAGTTTAATAAACAGTTAAGTTCAGTTGTTTCTGCTTGGATTTTCTTTTAGTTTATTTGCCATTCTTGCCGATTTATTTTATTTCTGGAATATGTAAAACAACACAATTCAAAAAGTCAAAACTATACAAAAATTATCTTCAGAGAAGAGTCACTTTCTTCTCTATCCATTCTACCCAGTTTCTACCCACCTCCTACAGGCAGCCAAATTTCACTAGTTTCTGTTTTTCTTTTTGCAAAACCAAGAATGTATGTGTGTGTATTCTTATTTCCCCTTCTTCCTCACACAAAAGACAGGGCAATATACACACTTGCTTGCACTTTGCTCTAAAAATTTTTTTAAACTTAACTTATCCCAGAAAACAATTTATCCAGGAAATCACTCTTTATAAGTTTATAGGGATTTTTTGCATTCTTTTTTTATAGCTTCATAATACTCTATTGTGAGGATGTACTGTATTTTATTGAATCAATTTCCTTTTTATGGGCATTTGGTTGTTTCCAATATTTTACATTTATAATTAATGCCCCAATAAAGAACTGTGTTGGGGTTTTTTTTGCCTCCGAGTAAGTTTCTGGAAGTGGAATTGCTGAGTGAAAAGCAATTGTAATTTTGTTAAATAATGTGAAATCCCTCACCACACCATAGAAGTTGTATCATTTTGTATTCAGCCCAACCATGTATGGGAGTGACTTTTATGAACAGCCTCTTCAACAATGTTTTATTAAGCCTTTGAACTTTTGCCAATCTGATAGATTGGAAATTATATCCTGGATTGGTTTTAATTTGCATTTCTTTTATTATGAGTAAAATTGAACATCTTTTCATATCTTCAAAGGCCATTCCTATCACTTAAAATTATCTGTTCCTATCTTTTACCATTTTTTAAAAATTGAGCTTTGGTATTTTTTCCTTCCAATTTACAAGTTCTTTATGTAGTAGAGATACTATAACATATGCTGAAAATATTTTCTCTCAGTTTGTAATTTGTCTTTTGATTATTCTTATGTTGTTCCATGTTGTGCATTAAAAAAAATATGGTTAAATTCATTAATCTTTTCCTTTATTGCATCTGGATTTTGAGTCATGGTAGAAAGTCTTTTCCCATACTCAGCTTGTATAATTTCACTTTTTTACATAGAATTTCTCATCTGCTGGATTTTATTCTTCTCTATGGTGTGAGGTATGGATCCAATTTTTTTCCTTTCCGAATGGTTATCTATTTCTCCCAACACTAATAAAAGGCCCATCTTTGTCCCTAAGATTTGAAATGCCACCTTTATCACATACAAATTTCCATATGATTTTATCTATTTCTGAACTTTTATTCTATTCCATTGGTCTGTCTCTCCATTACTTTTACATAGGTTATTGCTGGCATGAAAGATTGGTTTCTATATGCCAATATTACAGCTACTTCTTTTCTTCACTCTGTGTTTAGCTGAATTCATTTGTTAATTTTTATCTCTAAGGATTTTTATGTAGATGATATTTCTGCAAATAATGACATTTTCCCTCTAAGAGTGTTTCATAAACATTTTCCTCTTCCTTGTCAAACTTTGTACCTTTCATTTCATTTCACTATCATTTCTTAGCTAAGACTCTAGTAATATGTTGAATAAAATACTAATGGCCAGCCTCCTTGTTTGTTTTTTATTTTAATGGGGAGAGTTTTAATGATTCACAGTTAAGTATGATACTTGAGGTAGGTTTCTAGTAAATATCCTTTGTGAAGTTAAGGAAGCTTTAATTAATTTTCTATAATTTTTTAAAATGATGCATATATGTTGACTTTTATTTATTGCTCCCCCCAAATTTATTGATGATTTTATGGCATTTTTTCCTTTGCAATTAGTTAATATGTAAATTTCATTGTTAGATTTTTCTAGAATTTATCTACCATTTATCATGACAGACTATCCTTTTTCCCCAAATTTATTGATATATTTGACATAATATTTTGTAAGTTTAAGGTGTACAACAGGATAATTTGATATATGTATATATTGTAAAATGATTACCATAATAAGGTTAGTTAACACATCCATTGTCACATATACTTACAATTTTACAATGGGGGGGAGGGAAGATACTATTTTTTTTTTAATTTTGGTGTCTATTTGCCAATATTTTATTTGGGATTTTCCCATCAAGACAAACCATGAGAGACTCTGGACTACAGGAAACAAACCGAGGGTTACAGAAGGGAAGGGTGTGGGGGGATGGGATAACCAGGTGATGGGTATTAAGGAGGGCACGTGTTGTGATGAGCACTGGGTGTTATAGGCAACTAATGAATCACTGAGCACTACATCAAAAACTAATGATGTACTATATGTTGGCTAATTGAACACAATAAATTAAATAAATAAATAAATAAATAAATAAGTGATATTAGCCTTATAGTTTCTTTCCTTGTGCTATCTTTTTCTCTAGGAACGTAAGATGAGAAAAATAAGTTGGATAGTGTCCGTCTTTTTCAGTGCTCTGGAACAGTTTGTATAAGATAAAAATTATCTGTTTCTTGAATGTTTGCCCATAATACCACCTGGGCCTCATGTATTTTTTAGGGAATATATGTTTGACTACTGTTTAAATTTCTTCTGTACGTATTGGTCTATTCACATTTTCTATATCTTTTGGGACAATTTGGGTCATCTTATTTACATTTCCATTTTATCTAGGTTTTCAGATTAACTTATATAAAGTAATATGTAGTATTTTATAATTTTATAATTTCATTGTTATTTATAGTTTTTCCCTTTTGGTTTGTGGTTTATATTATTTGTGTCTTCTCTTTTATTTTTCTTGATCATACTTCTTAAAATTCAATTCATTTCATTTAGGATTTATGCATCTATGTTCTCAAGTGTATAGAAGACTTGCTCACAGTATATGAAGATTCTGAAAGAAGAAACTCACAGGGTTCATAGAGAGGTAGCATAGAATGGATAAGCAAAAACAGTTAGGGATGTCCCCCAGAGATAGAGGGGATCATTTAGGATTAGTCAGGGGGTTTGCAAAATAAAAATAAGGGACAGTGAGTCAGGAATTTGAAAACAAGATAAATTCTCAAAAACTGTGAAAGATCACTAATTAATAATAACTTAATGTCAGAGAAGATACAGGGCCACACAAAAGGCAGGTTCTGTTTCTCAGGGAACAGAGAAGGACAGTGAAGAACATGAGCTACATAAAAGGCATTGCCAGGAGAAGTAGGGGTGGGTGGTGGGAAGGCAGAAAGCCTGGAGATTTGTAAATTAATGGATAAACTGATGGAGGGCAGGGTGGAGGTGGCAGGATGTCAGGGAGAGAATGTAAAATGTGCATGCAAAAGGAGGTAAGCAATGAGGATTTTGCCAGTGCTCTCCCAGAATATGAAAACTGGACGTTAGCACCACCATAAACTTGTATTTTTTTCCATAGCCAGAATGAAATAAATGTTTTGGAGGTGTGGGAGAATAATATTAAAAATTACCCTTTAGTAAAGAATTAGAACCTGTTCTAAGGTTTTACATATAGGACTCACACTGTCCTCACAGTAACTTTATAGTGTAGGTACCATTATTGTCCATATGTTATAAATTAGTAAAACAAGGGGCGCCTGGCTGGCTTAGTCAGTGGAGCATGAAGCTCTTGATCTTGGGATTGTGGGTTCAAGCTCCATGTTGAGCATGGAGCTTGCTTTAAAAAAAAAAGAAAGAAAAAAACTTAGTAAAATGGAGTTTTAGGGAAATTAAGTAATTTACCCAAGGTCATCAGCTAGTAAAGTTGACAGAGCTGGGATTTAAGCCTATTAGACTCTGTTTTACCCTATAACCCATGTGTTATACACAGGGTTGCTTCTGCTCCTTCTTTGATTTTTTTCTATGAGCCCTCTTACGTGCTCATTTTTTACTCTGTAATTTGACAGAAATGTCTGAGTCATTCTGTAAAATCCAAAGAATATGAAGAAAGCAGTGAACTCTTGACACAGTAACTTATTTTGGTATAGGTTTCTGGTATAGTGTTTCTATGATCTATGGAGGGGACTCCTGATTTGCCATATTATTTGTTCTGTTCAGACCCCATACAGCTTCAATAAATGGGCAGTAAGAATGTGTGCCATTGGGTGGCAAGTGTCACTGATGAAAAAGGGCCATGTAGGTCTATTGTGGTTATGACTAATTCCTGATTTCTGATTCTTTACTGTAGATTTATAAAGGTCGTTGTGCAGTAAGTATGATTTAGAAGGCTTGGGTAATATAGAAATGGGATAAAAATGCTTTTGAAATTAATCTTATTCAAATACCTTTTCAACAGATTAGGATTCTCGCACAGGAAATTTCCCATTGCATTCTCATTCATCAAACTAGAGAATTTCCATTTCAAGTAGTTGCCACTCTCTGCACAGAAAGGATGTGTGCAGCTGGAGAGTCAGGCCTTTAGTATTTAACTGTGAGGAAAAGCCCAGTATTACATTCAGGACATGGTATCCATGGCAACTTGCCCAGCAGCTTTTTAACTTTTTAACCTATCAAAAGATGATTTCTTTAGTTTTCTTTCAATTTTTCTTCCTCTGCGCTTTTGGTCTCTAGTCATAATCGTTCCCAGTTCACATGGCATTATTTCTCCCTACACAATAAAAGCGTTGAATGATTATATTAGATTGCCACTATTTTTCATCAAAGGTAAATACATAAATCTTCATAATCCTGACTCCACTAATTAATGAACTTTAAGCAAGCCTGGACCAAATCTCATCTCTGTACTGAAGGAAAAAAGTTTGCTAAGCAGATACAATTGAGGTGCGAATTTTAAATCGTATTCATATGCATATGACTGCTCAGGGATGGGAGGCTGTAATTAGTTTATTTTCCTGGTTAACCGAAAGGTAAGCAGAAAACCTGTATATTTCAACCCATGTTACAAACTTCCTCTGAAAGGTGCTAGTTTACTTGCCTGCTTTAGCAATACAGTCTCCTGAAGATAACTGGCTCTTTCTTCGATGCCAGAGGATCCTGCAGTCCCCGAGGCTCATGACTCTGGAAGTCAGTGATCTTTGTTTGGAACCCCATATGTAGCTGCAGAGACTGGAGGACGTAGAAGAGAGGGTTCAGTGTGTGCTGATGCCAAAACATACTCTGAAAGTTTCTTTCGTGTTGAAAATAAATCCCCGATATCAGATTTTTTACCTGAGGCAAAAGGTTGTTTATCTGAGGCAGAATAGTACCCTAGTTAATAGCACAGGCTCTGGAGTCAGCTTATGTGGATTCAAATCTGGGCTCTAACTCTCTACTAACTGTATGATTTTGAGAAAGACACTTAATCTCCCTAAGTCTCAGTGTCCTCATCAGGAAAATGGGGACAGCCATCGAACCTACTTTAAAGTAACCTAGCACCTACAAAGTAATTGTGAGAAATAAATGTGACCATCCGTGTAAACTGCTTAGATCAGTGCTTGCCAGCTACATAGGAAGTGCTCAATAAACATTAGTTATTGTGATTTCTCCAAAAGATGAAGAAGTGTCCGGGTAGAATCTGCTCCATTGAAAAACCGGGAGATGGGTATTGAGGAGGGCACATGTGGTGATGAGCGCTGGGTTTTATATGCAGCTAATGAATCATTGAACACTGCGTCGAAAACTTATGATGCACTATATGGTGGCTAACTGAACATAAAAAAATAAAATAAAAGTATGTTTGATGCAAACAAAAAGAAAAAAGGAAAAACTCTCATGGCTCGGTTCAAGGCAATTGCAGTTGTACTAAACAATACATTCTGACCTCTGTGTGGAAAGTGGGTCTGGTATCAGGCAAAATTGTCCTAACATAGTTGGGGTAACTGTTTGCACTTGAAAGTAATAAAAATGCATGGCTTTAAAAATATTGTGTATTTCAGATTTTCCACTACTTCAGCTTAGCCCTGCCTCCAGTGACTCACAATAGTGAGATTATACTGGGCATTGATTTAGACGTCTGTATGTGCACCTTCGAATGGGTGCCAACCCTGAAAACAATTCAAAAAGAAAAAAGGTAGGTTTTTTTATTCCCTTTGTCTAATTTTACCTTTACCTTTTTTTTGCCTTCTATCACCTGAGACACATGCTCGTGTCCTTAGAAATATATTTCCTAAAGGCTTAGATTATTTGAATAAAATAAATCTAAAGATGTACGTGCCAATATGATCGTTTTGCACTTGCACAGTTAGGCTGGGAAGTGAATCTAGTAGAAAAAGTACTATCACTTGAAAAATCGCTGGAAAAAGTGATGAGAATTTATTTTAGTGTGGGGACTGCAGAGGCTTGAGAGAAAATTCTAGCTTTGAAACACTAGTATTTGAGGAGATTTGTGTCTCATTCTGTTCCAATCCACCCTTAGGTGGGGTTTCTATGGAATCAGACTAACTCATTTACGCTCTCTCTTTCACACTTAACCGTTAATCCGGTCTCTCACTTCTACCCCTGCCTCACCTACCACCTATGGCTTTCCCTACTCTCTCCCCTGACTGTCCTCTGTGCCTAACTACATATTTTGAGGGCTTACAAAATGTGTGCTTTTCTGGATGTGGTCCCTTTGTCCCTTTGTTTCTGCCCGAGAGCGTGCACGTGTCTTCATAGTTGCTAAGGTCTCTGTTTACCATTGTGTGTGCATGGGTGAGTGGCTGTGTGTGTCTTCCATTGAAGAATAGGGGTTTGGGTGTAATAGGCTGCCTATACCCTGTAAATGGTCCTTAAACAGAAGTGTAAGAACATCCTTAATCCTTTGTTGCCTTCCTTCTCAGTGCTACCTTAAATTTCCTGGCAGGATTCCCACATAAGGAGGCCCTGACTCTGAGAGAAGGGTTTTTCCCTCTCTTGTGTTTCGTCCTTTTTGTCTGTTTTGAGCGAAGTGGCCCCTGGTAACTCGCCCTTGAACTCCCCCTTTTCCTACCCATTTCCCTCCTCCCTTTCCTAGGCTGTGCCAAAATCTCCACAGCAACATCTAAAGGGAAAGGGGGTGGTGCAGGGAGTGGGGGGGATACAACCAATCATTGGTTTGGGAAAAATATACAAGTTAATGAAATGTTGGCTCAGATATTGTTCCTGGATCTGTGGATGAATGTGAGTCTTCTGTGTACTAAATGGACAGATTAGCAGTATCAAGCAATAGTATATTGATAAGAGACCTTTTGATTAAGAAGCAAAAATGCTACCCAACTTAAAGCGTGCTTTAAACATTTCAGAGCACCAAGTTTGTTTGATTATACTGAAATCTCTCCCAAGGGTGTATTAAAATTGAACAGAACACAGATTCCTCCAACAGGCAAGCTTACCTTTCAGTAACCTGCCATGAATTCCGATCACCCTGTGGAGCCACACAGAAGACTCTTTCTTCCAACAGAGACCTTTCCCTTAATTATTTGACTAAGAAGATGGAGATCCGGATTTTAGTCTCATTTCTGCCACTGACCTATTGAGTGACCTCAGATATGTTGCTTGGTATCTCTGTCTCAGCTTTTCCACCTATAAAGGAAAACACTCTCTATTTGCTCCTTCTGCATACATTCGCTTAATAAGTAGGAAATATGGGGGAAAGTATGTGACTTACTTTAGACAGAATATTTTAGACTTTTGTGAGGATACCATCTAGCAAATCTGAAATGGTTGTCTCCTCAAGTAATTGGCTTCCAGTGGCTTAACATAATGACGGTGCCTCAAAAACATTAATTAGGGAAAAATAACTCTGCTTAATAGATTTATTTGCCATCCATATATCTTCTTTGTCGAAGTGTCTGTTTAAAACTTTTGCTAATAGGATCAGTCCTACTCTTTAAAAATAAGCTTTATTTTGGACAGTAATTGACATGAAATATACTTCATCTGTTTAAAGTGTTTAATTTGATAAGTTTTGACATATGTATACACCCACAAAACAATCAGCACAATCAAGATAATGAGCATGTTTCCTCGTGCCCCTTTGTAATCCTTCCCTCATGCCCTTCCCCATTTTTCCCCATCCCCGGGCAACAACTGATCTGCTTTATGCCATGACAGATTAGTTTGCATTTTCTAGAATTTGCTGTAAATGAAATCATAGAGTATGTACTCTTTTTCTGGCTGGCTTCTTTCACTTGGCATAATTTCTTTTTAAGATTCATCCAAGTTGTTACGTGTGTCAGTAGGTTATTCCTTTTCATTACTGAGTAGTATTCAATGGTATAATTATACCACAGTTTATCTGTTTATCTGCTGAGGAACATTTGGGTTGTGTCCAGTTTGGAGCTATTACAAATAATGCTGCTATGAACATTCATGTATAAGTTTTTGTGTAGACATATGCTTTTATTTCTCTTGGCGTAGATACCTAGGACTAGCCTGGCTGGGTCATATGGCGGGTGTATATTTATCTTTAGAAGAAGCTGCCAAACTATTTTCCAAAGTGGTTGTACCATTTTACATTCCCACCATCAATGTATGAAAATTTCAGTTGCTCCACTTGGTTACCAACACTTGGTATAGTCAATGTTTTTAATTTTAGCCAGTTTAGTACATGCATAGTGGCATTGCATTGTGGTTTTAATTTCTATCTCCCTGATGACTAATGATATTGGGCATTTTTCATGGGCTTACTTGTCGTCATCCATATATCTCCTGTGGCAAAGTGTCTATTTAAATCTTCTGTCCATTTCATTTATTTGGTTGTTTGTTTTCTTACTGAGTTTTGACAGTTCTTTATGTATTTTAGATATAAATCATTTATCAGATATGTGATTTGCAAATATTTTCTCCTTGGTCCTTGGCTTGTCCTTCCATTCTTCTAAGAGTATTTTTGAAGAGCAGAAGTTCTTAATTTGGATGAATGCCAGTATTTTCTCTTTTCTCTTGTGGATTATGCTTTTGGTGTTGTATCTAAAAATTCTTTTTTACACCTATCCTAGAATCCTTGATTTGAAAGGGTTCCCTAGAGATCTTCAGGGGTATTACTTGTCCTACCAGATGTTCTTAACCTAGAGCCCATGAACACAGTAGTGTGCTATTAAATATCTAATAGTTGGCTCTGCTGGTTAAAAGCCCTGGTTTGTAGCATTTGCTGGTTTCCATGTCTAATTTCAAGTTTCAAGCCTGATGTCACCAAATATGGAGTTGGAAAAAGATGGCATGGTAATATGCTGTTATATAGTAATTTGCCACACAGATAAAATAGATATAAATAAATAACCTTAAGAACATAGACAATAATAGAACACAGTGAAATAATTAAGAAGTGATGAGGTTTGAGTGTTTATTTACTTTTCTTAATATGATTTATTGAATTGTAAACTTGTATAACTTACTGATTAACAATAGCTGCATTTAGCAAACAGCCAAACTGCCTGAAAATTCAACAATAATTTCTTGCAAGCCACTTCATGTTATCTCCAACACACCATTATGTAGATTTCTTGTGGAGCGTGTAAGGGGTCCATGATTAGAATTTAGGCTTTTTTTTTTTAAACTTTTAAGAAAAATTACATCTTTATTTTCATTAACCTCTAAGTGAATGTCTGCATTTCCTTTGATTGTGAATGTACTTTGAAATTATAGGTACGCCCACCATTAGATCTTGTATTTAAAACCACATAGGGGCACCTGGGTGACTCAGTTGGTTAAGTGTCTGCTTTTGGCTCGAAACATGATCCCAGGACGCTGGGGTCAGGCTCCCTGCTCAGCAGGAGTCTGCTTCTCCTTCTCTGTCTGCCCTTCCCCCTGCTTGTGTTCTCTCTCTTTCTCTCTTTTGCTCACTCTCTCAAATAAATAAAATCTTTAAAAAACCATATAAAGTACATATATTGTCATATGTGTGTTTAAAAAATTTTGATAACTAAATTTTGCTTAACAGGTTTTCTTTGTAATCCTATGGATTTTATTTCATGCATTTAAAAAGGGCTTTATAGGCTTTACCATATACTAAAGGGGTCCATGGCACATACACACAAAAAAATGTTAGGAACTCTTGCAAGGGATTTCAGGTAAATGTGTAGCATTCCTGTTTATAAATAGCTTCCAGGATGGACAAGCTACAGTTTCCTTGCTTAGATCATTATCAGAAATGTCTACCTTCTTGTTACTTATGTCTTATGTTATAAGGAGTTTTGGAGTCATGTGGATGTAAGTCCAAGTCCCACTTCTGTTGTTTATTGGTTACCTGACTTAAAGAAACTTAATTTGGCTCTCTGTGTCTCATTTTTTTCAACTGTAAAATGGGGGTAATAATGCATGCTTGCTTCAAAGGGTTTTATTATGAGGATAAAATGAGTGACTGGCATGCATTAGGTGTTCAATAAATATTTGCTTCTTTTCATTTCAGTGGAAGAGGGGAATCGCTGATACATTCCAGAGTGTCTACTGCCTAATTCATCATATTATAATTATAAACGTATTTTTCCCCCCAGGGTGAGGATGTCTCTAAGTCTGAAGAGAAAAGGATACTCTTTCCTGCTTTTAGTACTGATCACTGGAGCCTAGAGGAGTCAGCTGTTTTATGTTCACCTCAACTCAAAGCTAGGGACCAGGAGGATTTCTGGGGAGAGGAGACTGGATTCTGGATCTCCAGCTTTGAATGCTATGCTAATTTAATGTGTTTTTGACTCTAGGGTCTTACTGACTCTAGTCAAGATTCTGAGTGCTGGGACCCCTGGGTGGCTCAGTCGGTTAAGCATCTGCCTTCGGCTCAGGTCATGATCCCAGGGTCCTGGGATTGAGTCCCACATCGGGCTCCCTGCTCAGCAGGGAGTACTTCTCCCTCTGCCTACAGCTCTCCTTGCTTGTGCTCTCCCTCTCTCTCTCTCTCTGGCAAATAAATAAAATCTTAAAAAAAAAAAAGATTCTGAGTGTCAAACATTACCTCACTCAAATACACAGTCACCTCTTTAAGCCCTGAGGGCAGGCCATAGCTTCCAGGACACTGATGTAGTGGCTTTCCATCTGCTTCAGTCTGTGGACCTCTTCCAGTGGTAAAACCTCAGTGGATCACCTGCACCTCCAACTCTCCCTTGCCACAGGCAAGAAACAAAAAACAAAACCCCCCAAAACAAAACCAAAACTCCTTAAAACTAATGGGAAGCCTGGCACTACTTTAAAAGAGACACCAATGAGATGATGTCTGGTTTAAATATCATAAGTGAATTATGTGTTCATGCCAGAAACCAAAGTAGAGGCCTTGTCATACTGCAAATGTCAACACTACAAGAGATCAGTCGATGGACCTACTCAGGATAACCTTTGGAGACCCTGGCAGCCCCATTTGGATGCTCCATTTTGGGAAGTGTTGCTTTCCAAGAGTACTTCATGCTTATTTGATCATAGAGTAAATTAACTTATAATTTTCTTCTCTTCATTTTTTGGTAGAGAGACAACAAGAAATAGTGGAAAGAGTACTGAATGTTCAATCAGACAGATCTGAACTTGAACCTTTTCTGTGCTAATAACTAGCTGTGGTTAACTTCAACAAGTTTCCTCAACCTCTGTGAGCTTCAGTTGTGTCCTCTGCATAATGAATATATCTATTCCATAAAATAGTTGTGAAGATTACTAAAATAATGTATTTTATGTGGCTAGGACATACCACATAGCTAGCTCTCGAATTCATTTCTTTTCTTCCTCTTCTTAGGCCACAAAACTAAAATAGAATAAACCAAGATGAAGCCAACACTGTACCAGTGTCACATTTATAAATTTTAGAGGAAGAATTTGTCCAATAATTGGGTCTCTAGGCTCTTTTATTGCATTAATCCCTTCCATTTTGAGCCTGGACTTCATAGTACTTCACTGAAACCTCTGTCTTGATGAACAATTTCCATGTTCTCCACTTCCTGTTTTTCTGACATAACTACTTTGCTAAACTTTAGTTTTGGATCATTCCAAATACCTGCTTCTCAACTTCTACAACCAGTAATACTGAGTCTGCTAGAGGAAACCGCACAGCTTTGCAAGTTGGCGTTGCCGCAAATTTGTGTTCTCCAGTTTGACTTCTGGTCACTACCTTTGTTCAAACCTTATAGTGACAATTCCAAAACTTCCTTCCCCACGGTCTCCCCACTCTCTTCAGAAGCTTATTTTAACTCTTATTTCACAGAGAAAATTGAGCTTATTATGGATGGACTCTTTAAATTTCGCACACCTAAAAACTATCTTTATGTGTGTCCACTCTCATTTCCTTCCCTCTGGTCTCAGAAGGAAGTTTCCCTTCTCCTGTTCAAGTTTAATATCTCCACCTGGCTTTGTTGCCTATCTCTTAATATTTCAAGAACTTCATTGTATCAGCTGTTCTCTCTCTTCTTTGTATCTTTAATATATCTTATCCCTTTCTATCAACATAGAAACAAGTCCAAGTGCTGTCATGCTGAAAATTCAGTAACCCTCTCTGGACTCTGCATCTCCCTCAATTTCTACCCTTTCTCTCCCCTTTTCTTCTTTCACAAGCTTCTTGAAAAGTGATCCACACCACTCTTTCCAATTCCTTCCTAATTTCCCATTTTTCTCTTCAGATCATTATAAACTAGTATTTAACCCTAAAATTCCATTGAAACTGCTCTTGTAAAGGACACTAGGGATCTCCTAATAGCCAGAGCCAATAGACTCTTTTCTGATTCTCATATTACTTGATCACTCCGGGTGAATTTGGCATTGTTTTAAGATGCCCTGCTTGAAACTCTGTCCTGCTTTGACTCCTGGGAAATTATTTTTAATCCTACCTCTCAGGCTCCTTTGTTGGTTTCTTTTCTTTGGTCTATTGTCTTAATGGTAGTTTTTTTTCTAAAGCATCCTCCTTGCTCTCTTGTCTTCTTAATCTATGTAATATATCTTCATGTTTGTAACTACCATCCATTAGACGGTTAAATCACCATAACCAGCTAGCTCTCCCACTGTGTTTCAACTCCCTTTTGGTCTTCTCCACTTGGATGTTCCACAGATACCTCAAAGGTAACTCAAAGGTTAAGAAATGAAACTCATCTTATATCTGCAACTAATGATGTACTATATGTTGGCTAATTGAATTTAAATTAAAAAAAAGAAATGAACTCATCTTACCCCTAGACTTTTTTCTACTCCTATATTTCTTATCTCAGAGAATGATAATACTAACCAAACCATAAACCTAGGTTTTGTCTTAGATGTTTCTGTCTTCTCACTTTCCATCCACATTGTGCCAATCATAGGCTTGTTTTCCCTTGGATCCATTCTTCACCTTTCTTTGCGCTGCTATTTTTGCAGAGGGGTTGGTCCTGCAGGTTGCGTTTCCCAAGTTTCCATGTTAGGAGGCTTTAATTGGTTTCAGCCAATAGGAAACACTAATAGGAAATTGCAGGATAGCAGAAAAGGAGAATCCAGTGTTTCTTGGCAGCAGCTGTGTCTTCTCCATGTCTTCAGCTAACACTAGACAGGCTTCCATCATACCCAGCTTCCATGGGGTGACCTCTGCTCTTGGTGTCTAGTAAAAACTTCCCTTCCTGTTGTCCTTTCAGCCTTGGGAGTGGTAGGGGCTTCCTGCTGTTGCTAATCTTTGTATATCTTCAACATACCCCATATGTTAAGGACGGCACGTGATGTGATGAGCACTGGGTGTTCTACACAACGAATGAATCCTTGAACATTACATCAAAAACTAATGATGTATTATATGTTGGCTAATTGAATTTAAATTAAAAAACACACCCCATGTGTCATCTCAGTTCTTCCATCATCAATGTAACCTATTATTGTATATAATTCCTTTTGTGTTACTTAGAGGGGTTTCTATCTTCCTGTTTGGACCATGGATTAATGCACCCATTCACCAGGCATTATAAATGCTGTTTCCTTAACATCTTTCATATCTGTCTGTACTTTTCAGTCTCACTGCTACTGCCCTAGTTCGGGCTTTACTACAGTACTCTCCTAACTAGCTCCTCTTTTATCTATCTTCCATGCTGCACACAGATCGATCTTCCTTAACAATAAATGTAATAATTTTACTCCACTGCCTAAAACCCTTCAATAATGCTCACATAGACATTATTCCCAATTATCTGTCATTTTGTACATCACCCTCACAATTTTTTGCTGTATTTGTGTACCATCTATACTATTACTTAGGTAATATTTTTATCTAAATATATTCACTGAAAAAAGTTTTAGCTTTTTGTCTTGAGCAAACCTTGGGTTTGAAGATTTATTTTTTTTTCCTAATACACTTTAAAATAAATGCCAAATGATTAAAAATATACCATATACCATTCCTCATATACATAGCACACTTTGGGGCACACTGGTCTATGAGATCAAGCCAAAAATTTTTACTGGTATTTATAAGGTCTTTCATGATCTGGCTTTTGAACCTTACTTTCCCATCTTCCCCTCTGTCCTAGCCACCTCCTCTGCCTTTAGTTCAAATTGATCACCTACTCTTTCATGATGCCCTCTATGCCATATGTAGACATATTTTGTGCACTTACCTATTTACAAGTCTATTTGTCTCTAGTAAACTAGCTTAAGAAAATCATTCCTGATTGGTGTCCATAATATATATATATATATATATATATATATATATATATATATATATATATATATATGCCTGTATTATTCTGGAATACTAGATGATAGTGGTCCATTCTTTCCAAACATGTAACCTCTCCTTAAACCAGAATAACATCATTTTTTTTTTTACTGAAAAAGTGTTATTTATTTATTATCAAGACCAGACTGACTCATCACTGTAAAGTAATTCTTTTCAGCTTCATTTAACATATGGGCTCACCTTGGTAAAATTTGTTAAACTGCCAAACATAGAAACTGAACTAGAGCATAGAAATTATAGTTTGCATCCACATTACTTTCAATACTTATTTTGGTTTTCAAAGTATAATAAAGGCACCCAAAGAGGAGAGAAAAAGCTATGCTTCTTTTTTTCCCTATGCAGCAGTACAGCTTGAACTGACTTCTGACTTTTTGATTTTCTGCTGAGGGCAAGGCTCAAAGTAAAGAAGAAAAAGGGCAGTTACAAGTTTTTACAAGCAGCAGCACAGACTCATAGAGCTAGATGGTACCTTAGAGATCATCTAGTCCAACCTCCTCATTTTACAGATAGGGAGTGAATTAGGTCAAGAGAAAGGGAAATTCCAGACTAAGTAAGGGTTTGTGTGTGTGTGTGTGTGTGTGTGTGTGTGTGTGTGTGCAGAAATGGAAGAAATACTCCCGTTTTTGAGCTATCTTATTTATTAGCACACAGTTCACATATACAATCGCTTTGACTGCTTGTTTGTGTCAGGAAGGGGAGATCAACACACAGGCCTGGGATCACTCACAACCCCCACAGAAGATTGCAGTGACCTGTGCCCACATTTATATTCACATAGATGAGACTCAGAGACTCTATGGATCCTCAGCTAGTCATACTCTCCCAAGGTAGCCTGCTGGAACCAAAGTCTTTCTAGAACTCAGCTCACTGACAATCACATCAATTATGCTTTTTTCTTTTCTTTTTTTTTTTTTTTTACACCAAATATGCTCTTTAGTCATGATCAGTTTTTCTTCAAATAAACCTAGAGTAGTCTGGAGAAATCCCTGTTTCACAGATGGGAAATTAGAGCCTGGGAATAGAAAGATTGCTCAGAAAGACAAAAGCAGCACTAGGACTAGGATTGAAATTGCCAACATTGGTAGTTCTAGATGCCAGAACTATATATCTAGAGGCTTTATTTCACACATTTGATATAATTCTGGTTTTTTTTTTTTTAATTGACCTCTGCTTTGTTCGTTTGGTTCCTGATTTGGGGTACAGTCTTTTTTTTTTAAGATTTTATTTATTTATTTGACAGAGAGAGAGAGCAAGCAAGAGAGCAAGCACAAGCAAGGGGAGTGGAAGAGGGAGAAGCAGGGAGCCCAAAGCAGGCTCGATCCCAGGACCCTGGGATCTTGACCAGAGCCGAAGGCAGACACTTAACCGATTGAGCCACCCAGGTGCCCCAGGGTCCAGTCTTAATGAAAAAAAAAAACCAGAAACATCAGGAAGAAACTAAGGCTATATATAATGAGCCAACAGACTACTCTCAGATTCAGTGACTGATTATCATATTAGAAGATAATACCTCTTCCCCTTGTTCCCCACTCTCTATTTCCCTACTCATTAGACAAGGATAAGAAAGGAAGTGAAACACAAATCTCTACATTTACTTAATTGTCAAGAGCTCTGATAAAACTTGTGATTAGGAAAGAGGTTGAAATTAATGGATAAAAATGAACTGTAGGACTTACCTGTAGAATTACACTTAATCCATACTTTGCCTGTTCCCGATGACCCTGGTTAATTAAGAATTGACTGCACTGCACAATGTTCTTTTCTGTCAGAGGTGTCTATCATGAGAGGGTATTATGTTACCTTTCTGTATTTATCAGCCAAGAAAACATTTCTCTGAGGAAAACATTCAGTACAATGGGAGATAAGTACTAATAGAGTAGTAGGAAGACCAATCTTATTTTTAAAATATCTTCAGTGACTGAGTTTTGGAAAATAAAATAAATATCAGTATGCACTTAGAATGACATCCATATGGGCAATTTTTCTGCCAGATATAAAATGAAAGTAGGAATGGGTACCTTTACATATAGAAATCTGGTTGGTGTACTTGAGCTGTCTACAAGTTATTTTTTTGGAGAAGTAGCTGAAAAATGCCCAGTATCCTTTCAGAAGTGCACTAAGTAGATACCAGAATGGGAGTTCTCAAGGTATCCCGCTGACCTGCCTCTACAAACAGAAACTAGAAACTAGTGTTGATTTCCATTAGCAGGCTCCTTTAGCTCAGAGACCCATTTTCTCGCCTCATTGGAAACTCACTTTTGAAGGACTGGGTTTTTCTAATAAGCATCTCATTTGGAGTTTGTTTGCGAAGGTATGGCTAGACTTTCAAGTTTATTTTCTTAAGCTACTGCATTATTTCTCACCTCTCATGCCTAAAAAATAAATTTGTGAGAAGATAAGTATTTCGAAGGGCAGCCAAAGACTTACGTGACTCTGATTCAGGGGGAAGGGTAAGTGGACTGATGTTTTTAACCATGTTAAAGAAATTTTGAATGAAGACAGGTGGTAATCATGTGCTGGAAAATGTGTTAGTAAAAGAGACAACCAAGCAGTGACATCTAGAAACGAAGTCATGTGTTATAGGACAAAGTCATATGTTATAGCAGAGGAAAAATTAAATCTGAAAATTAAAGAAAAAATTTAATATCCAACTAAAAGAGCAAAAGACTTTTTCTTAGTAAAGAAACAACGATAGTGGTTCAAGAATCACTTAAAATTGTGGAGTGCAATCAGCAATGCCATGGGGTGCCACTGGGTGCCAGTGGTAGGCCTAAGACTTGGGTAGAAGAAGAGAAAAGAGCAAACAAGTGAGGCTGTTGAAAATGAAGATGAAAAAGAAGGAAGGCGAAGAGAAATACATAAGGAAGGAATAGCCAGCAACAATTCTGATTATCATCCTATAATAGCAAGACGATGAATTATGCCCGAGAGTTTTAAATATAAAGAATGAAGTAAAAGCATTATTTGATTTTTTTAAAAAAAGTTCAGATTTCAGATATTCTGAGTAAAACCCTCACCCATGAAATGGTGAACATGCATTGATTGTCACTGTTTTCATTCCTTTTAGTGACTATGGTTATATAACAGATTAAAGTTAGTTTCAGAATAGTTTGGTAGGTATAGGAACACCTGGCTGATTCAGTCAGAAGGGTATGTGGCTCTTGATTTCAGAGTCATGAGTTTGAGCCCCACATTGGGTGTAAAGATTACTAAAAATAAATAAATAAATAAACTTTTAAAAAAAGAGAATAGTTTGGTAGCTATAAAAACTGTTCTTTTTAACAGTTTGTCCACAGCCTGCCTTAGTGGTCCTCAATACCAACATTTTTATGGTTCTGAGGATGGCATTCTGGTTTCCCATTTTTAAAAATCTGGGCATTAGTATGTTGTATAAGACTCTTTAGTAAGACTAATAAATACTTTAGTAAGACTAATAAATACATGAATAGATTCTCTATATTAAAATAAAAAACAAATCCTTTACATAAAATGGCTAATAGGAGTTATCTTAAACAGTTCAAAGTCAGTCAGCTTGCTCCCAAAGATTTACATGCTAAGGTACATTCTTTGCCCAAGGCCTAAGAAAAACATGGCGTCCTTCTAAACATTGATGGTGGCACAGCATATGCCACTCTCATTGTTATCTTGCTTGTCATATGGAGAGCTCACTGCTCTTCAGCATCAACCATTTTTCAGGGACTGAAACAGAATTATAATAGTCTGGCAAGGGCATTGTTACATTAGTTGTAGAGCTGTGCTACCTTAACAAGACAATTTTAAAGAATTCATAGATAACATGTGGTAGAGTATATAGAGTAGGTTCTCTCTATAGAGAGTTTATTGTCAAATCCTTCAAAGATACTCCTTTTTAAAACCTTAGAAAATCATAGCACAGTGATAGAGTTAAATACATGGTTAAAAAATCAAATAGCACAGAAGGGCTTATATGGGGAAAAAGGCAATCCTCCCTTGCCCACCTTCAACCTTGCTCCCCAATGGCAATCACTTTTAACCTTTTCAAATATTTAAAATTTTTCTCATATAATCTCCCTATCTCTTAAGTAATATGTTTATGTTGCTGTTTCTTAAGTGACTTCAGGCATGGTTTATTGACATCATGCTAAGCTAGGTGAGGATGTGGGGAGTTTACATAAATCCCTGCCCAACTGTCCTTCTCCCACTATAATTTATATCCCTATTCTCAGTTCTACCACTAGTTACCTCTGAAATCTTAACTATGGTGAAGTTTCCGTCTCTGGTTCCATGCTTCATGATTCCCCACTTTGTAAGATAAAGATATTAACATTCCTACTCTTCCTTTTACTACTCCTCCTCATCTCCTACCCTTTAATCACTGTCAGCTGTACATTTATTTTTACATCATTAAGGTTGATAACATTCACATTCTGTTAGGTGACCATATTTAAATGTCTTGTAATTTGTCAGATGAATTGTTCTAAACATTGAATACCAACAAGCAGTTGTTTACATGATTATAACTATATTATTCACAGCATAACTACATTGTGTGCTGGAATTATAATTGCTACTCTAAAGGGCCAATGCTATGCTTCTGTACCATTCAATGGAGAATAATCTGAGGATCAAGTTCAAATAGTTTCACCTACTATTATACTCCCTTCAATTGCCTTGATCATACCCTCAAGTCATTATAAACATTCAATCATAACATCAGTGCCCTGCTTTTTTCCTGGATACTATTGACATACCAAGCACAGGGCAGTGGGAGCAGTCACCATGACTCAACAGTAACTGCAACGATTAAACAACTTTACACCCACAGGTTTTGTGTTTTGTTTTGTTGTTTTTACGGAGGAGTATTTTATCACTGACATTTTTGGGAATTGCTGATACATGGTGGTAACAAAAAGCTGACCAACTTTTACTCAGTTTCATTATGGTGTTTTAATTCTCTATAAAAAATGCATCCTCTTCTTGCCTACACTCAGAGAAAATGACTCCTACTGCCCTGGCCCTTGGTACACCAATGTTAGTGACTGTTTTCCCAGAGTCCTCTTCTATCTTCTATCTCCCAATATGGGTCCCTGCACAGTGACAGTCCTAGGATTTCTCTTTCTTACTATTCTGATTTAGATTACTTTCTCTTAGATCCCACAACTTTCTTTTTCTTTGCTCTTTCATTTTGCTGTAACAATTCTCAAGTAATGTCTAAGAAAGGATGCCTCGGAGGCCAACTTTCTCAGTCTTTTCATATCTGAAAATGGCTTTTATTCTATCATCTTACTTAGCTGATACATATGCTTGGTTAAAAATTCTAGGTTCGGGGCATCTGGGTGGCTCAGTTGGTTAAGCGACTACCTTCAGCTCAGGTCATGATCCTGGAGTCCCAGGAGTCCCTCCCCCTCAGCAGGGAGTCTGCCTCTCCCTCTGCTCCTTCCCCCCCACCCCACTCATGCTCACTCTCTCTCTTTCAAACAAATAAATAAAATCTTTAAAAAAATGTAGGCTCAATATAATTATCTCTCAGAACTTTGTAGGTTTTGTTCTATCACCCTCTGATTCTTGTTCATTTGGGGGTAAACTTTTTTTTTTCACTAGGAATTCTTAGAATCTTCTTTTTATTCCTGGTGTTTTGGAATTTTATGATGGTGGTTATTATTTTGGGGTTATCTTCAGTTCCACATGTTCGATTTCCTCAAAGATCATTTTTTTATTTGATCTTTTTCTTTTAGGTTAGAGGTTTTCCTCAGTTGTCCTGTGATTGGTGGTTATCCATCAATATTCATGAATGAGAAAATAGAAAGGTTGACTAGAAGCTCAGTATATGTAAGCAGGGCTTATGGTCTGTCAGGCTTTGCTTTGGGTGAACAGGTAGTGAATTAGCTGGTATGCTGGGGAACCCTAGAAGCCAGAATGAGGAGGGTTTATTCTGAAATGCCAACTCTCACACTAGCTCTTTAGGTTCTTTTCAGGCAGTCTTTGCCTGGGGGTAAATGCTCAGCTTCATGGCATTCTATGTGGGGGAATGGGAAACGTGTGGGCCAGAGGTCAACATTTCCATATAGAGACCTGCATCAATTTCCCCATTTTTAGCTTACTTCTCACTCCCACTCTAAAGTTTTCATGAAAAGATTGCCCAACTTCATGTACTATAGCTCCTCCCCTGTGCTAGGCTATGCCTTTTTCTTTTCTACTTTACCTGTTACCATTCTTTCATCTGCTTTTTTGGCTTCCAGAAATTTGTTGAAGTCTCTTATCTACTGCAACCCATTCCATTCTCTTTGCATTCCTGCCTCCCCAGACCAATAGTTTTTGAGCACTTAGCGGGCTCTGCACCAGGTGCTATTCTAAGCACTAAGGACATGATAGAGAAAAGAATAAGTGGAAGAGATAGGTATTAAGGGCACAATAGCAAAAGGACAGTCTAGTAATAATAAACAAGGCAACAAATAAATAAGGCAATCTCAGAGAGTATTAAGTTCTAGGAAGAAAATAGAGTAATGTGATACAGAGATCTGGTGAGAGGCTTTAGAGAAACTAGTCAGGGAAGGTGTCTGATCTGACCCTAAAATCATGGGATCCTAAATCAGGGAAGATCATTTTGATTTGAGCAAATAGAATGATGAGAAGGAGCCAACCTGGATAAGGTCTGGGGAAGGGCACTCAGGGCAAAGGGAGCAGCCTTAAAGTAGAGACACCTTCAGGTAAGAAAGCCCCGAACAGGCCAAAAAAAAAAAAGTCCAAATGGCTGTAGATCAATGAAAAAATTAGACCATTATTTTTTTAATATTTTAGTCTTAGATAGCACCTATTTATTTCCAGATAATGACATATGAGGATTTCATTCTGTTCCTCTACTGCCACTTCAGGTCCCCAATGTCCTACTGTAGTTATCACATTCTTTTTAGTTAAATCAAAAAACAGTGTTTACATTCTTCTGGATTACTCAAGTATTTTTCACTTCAGAGGCAAGCTGAGCAATATAGTAGGGGCTGAGCAGCTATTTTCCTAGAGTTCCTAATTTTCTCCCTTTTCACTTTTCAATGTCTTCCTTAAAATGTCTTCCTGTTTTATTCCCCAAAGCTTCCTCGTAACAGGTCTTCTATCCTGACCCCCATCTTTCCAGGAAAAATCCTCCTAAACCCTCTGTCCAATTGCATTCAACTGTGTAATTACTCTCCCCATAGCTGTCACTCTTGACTGTTTCTTTAGATTGGATACACCATTTCCTGACTCTCATACCTATTGTCTCTGTGTTCATTTTTTATTTACTTTTTTTTTTTTTTTTTTTTTTTTGCTAATGCTCATTCTCAGCTAACTTCCTAAGAAAAGGTTCGTGGAAAACAGATGAACATAAGGGAAAATAAAAGAGAGAGGCAAACCATAAAACAAACTCTTAACTATAGAGAACAAACTGAGGGTTGCTGGAGGGGAGGTGGGTGGGGTGGGATGGGGTGGGTTAAATGGCTGATGGGTATTAAGGAGTGCACTTGTTGTGATGAACGCTGGGTGTTGTATGAAAGTGATGAACCACTAAATTCTACTCCTGAAACTAATATTACACTATATGTGAACTAACTGGAATTTAAATAAAAACTTGAAAAAAAAGCCAAAAGTTATTAATTAACTAAAAAGAAAAGGTGCATAAGGGTGAATCTCATTTGATTAACAGTTTGGCTGGATATGGAAATTTTGGTCGAAAATAATATTCCCTCCAAATTTTGAAAGTATTGCACTATCATCTTTCAAGTATTCAAAACTATAGAGAAAGTGAAAGCCATCCTGAGTCTCATTTTTTTCACTCATTTTTACTTTATTTTAAATTCCAGCATAGTTAACATATAGTGTTATATCAGTTTCAGGTATACAATATAATGATTCAACAATTCTATACATTACTCAGTGCTCATTATAAATGCACTCTTTAATCCCCATCACCTATTTCACCTATCCTCCCACCCACTTCCCCTCTGGTGACCATCAGGTTGTTCTCTATAGCTAAGAGTCTGTTTCTTGGTTTGTCTCTCTCTCTCTCTTTTTTTTCCCTTTACTCATTTTTATTTCTTAAATTCCACGTATGAATGAAATCATATGGTATTTCTCATTCTCTGACTGACTTATTTGGTTAGCATTATTCATTTATTTTTAAATTGTTCTTTTTGGGGGGCACCTGGGTGACTCAGTTGGTTGAGCATCCGCCTCTTGGTTTCGGATCAGGTCATGATCTCGGGGTTGTGGGATGGAGCCCCACCTCAGGCTCTGCCCTGAGTGCATGGAGTCTGCTTGAGATTCTTTCCCTCTTCTTCGTCCTCCCCCTCTGCCCCTCCCCTCATCTCTTACACTCACTCTCTCTCTAAGATAAAAAAATAAATAAAATCATTTAAAAATTATTCCTTTTGATTTGAAATTTTTAGGAACTTCTCTGTTCCTGGTATTCTGAAAATTTGCTATTATAAGATTTAGTGTGTTTGTGTGTGTGTGTGTGTGTGTTTCTTTTTCATTTACTAATCTGGAAACTTGATGGGCTTTTTCAATCTAGTAATTAGTGTCCTGCAGTTCTAAGAAGTTTTCTTGCATGGTTTCTTAATTTCCTTCCCTCCATTTGTCTATTGTTTCTGGAACTCCTATTGTTTATTGTCCAACCTTTTGGATTTATCCTCAGATTTATTATCTTTTTAAAATAATCATTAAGATTTTATTACAAGAAATATAAAATATTTGGGGAATGTCTATGGATCTTGTTATTGATTTCTATTTTAATACCTGGGTGGTTGGAGAATATACTCTGTCAGATGTCAGTCCTTAGAAATCTACTGGGACTTGTTTTATGACCCAACATGTGGTCTATATCGGTGAATGTTCTTTACTAAATTTGTATTTTGCTATTAACGGGTCTGATGTTTCATAAAAGTCAATTACGTCAAATGGTTGATGATGTTGTTTAAGTCTTCCATATTCTTTCTGACTGCTTCTCTACATGTTCTATCAATTACTGAGAACATGGTGTTAAAGTCTTCATGTTTGTAGATTTGTCTATACTTTATTTTCTGACAATTTTTGCTTCATATATTTAAGGACTTTTCATTAGGTGCAACAAATTTAGGAATGTAATCTCTTCTTGACCAATTAACCCTTTTATCATTATGAAATGTCCTGCTTTATTTCTAGTATTTCTCTTCATCATGAGTTCTATTTTATTTGATATTAACATAGCCATAACATATTTCTATTGAAGTATAATTAACATACAGTGTTATATTAGTTTTAGGTGTATGGCATAATGATTCAACAATTCTGTACATTACTTAGTGTTCACCACAGTAAGTATGGTTATCATCTGTCACCAAAAAACATTATTACAATACTATTGACTATATTCCCTATGCTGTACTTTTCGTCTCTGTGACTTATTTATTTTATAACTGGAAGTATGTACCTCTTATTCCTCTTTATCTGTTTCACCCATCCCCCCATCCAACCTCCAGTTTGGCAACCACCAAAGTTTGTTCTTTATATTTAAGAATCTTTTTGTTTGTTTGCTGCTTTGTTTCTTTGTTCATTTGTTTTGTTTCTTAGATTCCACATATAAGTGGAATCACATGGTATTTGTCTTTCTCTGTCTGACTTATTTCACTTAGTATAATACCCTCTAGGTCCATCCAGATTATTGCAAATGACAAGATCTCACTCTTTTTTATGGCTGAGTATATATATATTCTTTTTTATGCTTAGGGTTTGTGTGAAACATCTTTTTTCTTCCATTCATTTTCAGTTTTTTTGTGTGTGTCTTTATTGTGTGTATGAAGGAAGAAACATGGTGGGGTCTTTATCATCGAATTTGACAATTTTATCTTTTAATTGGGGTGTTTAGTCTATTCCTACCATCTAGGTGCTTGATTTCTATTTATCTCATCTGTTCTCTATTTTTTTGTTTCTACTTTCTTAAACTTATTTGGATTAATCAAATTTGTTAAGTATTTCAGTATATTTCCCATTGATATTTTAGTTATTCTTCTTGGTGTTGTTTTAATGATTATGGTGGAAATTATAAATATATCTTTAACTTATCACATTATGCATTCAAAATATATTATTTGATGAACTATTTAATAATTTTGTAACAATACTTTCCCACCATTTGGGTTCTTGTCATATATTTTGTTTTCACATATGCTGTAAACTGCATATTCCTTCACTGTTATGTTCACATTAAACATCCAACAGTCTTTAAATAAACTTAATAACAGATATATATTTAAAAATAAGATTGTTTAAAGGTTACGTTTATTACTGACCAATTTACTCTTTCTGATGGTTTTTATTTCTTCTTGCATAACTAGGTTTCTATCTGATTACATTTCCCTTCAGCCTATTTGATTTCTTTCAGTATGTCTTTTAGTGCAGGTCTGTGGGAGATGAAATCTTTCAGCTTTGTACAAAAATATCTTTATTTAACCTTCATTTTTCAAGGATATTTTTACAGTATTCTGGCCTTTATTATTTTTTATAAGAAAGCAGCTATCATTCTTATCATTGCTCTCCTATATGAAATGTTACTTCTTTCTCTGGATGCTTTCAAGATTTTCTATTTACTTTTGGTCTTCAGAATTCGACTATGATTTCCCTAAGTGTGTTCTGTATATTTATCCTGCTTGAGGCTTGCTGCGCTTCTTAGATTGATGGGTTGGTATTTTATCAGTTTTCAGAAAAATGTTTACTCATTATCTCTTCAGATATTTTTATACTTTGTTCTCTCAAACCTTTCCTCCTGGGACTCCAATTTTATATATATGCTAGATCATTTGATATTGCCTTACAGGTCTCAGATATCCTGTTCTGGTTTATTTCTCCTTTCTTTTTTTGTGGTTGTCTCTTTGCTTTGGTTTAGATAATTTCTGATCTTTGAGTTCACCAGTCCCTTTCTGTTATGTTCAGTCTTTGATTCCAATTAATTATCTTAGATATTGCATTCTTCAGCTCTAGAATTTCTATCTGATTTTTTTTGGAGATATCTTTTCTCTGCTGAATTCTCACATCTGTTTACACTCTTCCCATATTTACTCTACCTTTTAAAACATAATAACTATTTCAAACTCTTCTTTTCCCCGTTAATTCCAGTAGCTAGATGATTTCTAGGTTTCTGTCTAATGAATTTTGTTTTTAGTATTATGATTCACATTTTCCTGGTTCTTCATATGTCTATTAATTTTTTATGATATACTGGATATTGTGAATGATACGTTAGAGAGACTCTGGATTATGTTATCTTCTCTCAAAGATTATTGGGTTTTGTTTTGAAAAGGAGTTAAATTACTGGAGAATCATCTTGATCCTGTCAAGGCCTGGTTTTAAGCTTTGTTTGGGTGAGGGGGGCTATTTCTATTTTGCCTCCAGTCCCAAGGTATAGTCTTTATTTCTAGTTTGTTGTTCTTACACCTAAGTGTGGTCTTTCTCAGGTTTCAGGGGAATGCTTGGTATGTTAACCAAGGTCTCTTTACTCTGGATGGGTCAGAATTCTAATAATATATCCTCTGTACTGTGTGAGTTCTGAAATCTTTGTTCAGCTGAGGATTTGGCCAAGGAATGGGGGAGTACTCCTACAAAGATTCCTGTAACCTCCTCATTTCAAGTAACTGTCCTGTAGATTTCAGTCAGTGTAGCAACTCATAACTCTGATCTCTCTTTCCTCACCCCCATGAGACTTTTACTTTCTGTTTGGGCTCTACTTCTCTGCACTACAGGTTGGAAATTGTCTGCAGGCGGAAAGCTATGGAGTATGTAGACTTCACCTTAAGTGCTCCTCTTCTCTTGAGTATAGCAGACCTGCATATCCACTATCAAGTGCTTGAAAACTGTTGTTTTATGTATTTTGTCAGGGAAGCATCTGAATGGTACAAAGTCCTCTTGAGAAGGGATTTGTTCATACCCACACAAATCAGTGTCAAAGACATTTATAAAATTAGGACATTTTAACTAGAGTAAGCTGTAAAACAGATTTCTCAAGATATTCTCCAAAGACCTGGGAACTTTCAAGTATCCAGTGTTACTCAATGTAGTTCTAGCCATTACACCAATTCACCCTGCCTTTTATTCTAAGTGTTACAAAAGAAATTGAACATTTCATCAAGTTTTTGCAACAGTTATAAGTGCTTGCCCTGTAATACTGTACAGAGACTACAAGTGCACTGTGAACAAGGCACTTACCCCCATCCCCACACCTGCAGCCAGCTCTAGGAGTCAAGCAATTCCTTGATATTCTTGCTACTGGGAAAGTCTCAGCAAAATGCCCTTTTCTAAGTGAATCAAGCATCAAGAGATCATACAACTGAGGATACCTATAAAACCATTCTCATTAAGGAGTCTTCTGAATCAAGTACCTGTCATGAGTTGAATTTCCATCTTCTTTGGAATTTTTCAGTGTTTCATAAAGTATCATAAAGTTTGTATCTCATGATTCCAGGTGTGATAATGTATTTCAAAGATATCTGAGGGCATTATTTCAACTTGATTAATTAAACACAAGAAACAGGAAAGCAAACTTCCGTTGTTTTCAGTGTTACTTTCTTAGGCAGCTGGTATCAGCCCTATCCCATCCTACCCATCTGTAGCAAAAGGAGATGCAGGGAATCCTCTCCTTTAAAATAGCAAGATCTATAATCCTCCCTGGGGGCAACTCAATCCTTACTGTGTTTTTCTTTTACAAAAGTCAAGAATTTCTGAGTCACCTCATTGTCTACTGAGGAAAAAAGTATGTGGGGTGTGCCTGGGTGGCTCACTTGGTTAAGCAACTGCCTTCTGCTCAGGTCATGATCCAGGAGCCCTGGGATGGAGCCCCATGTTGGGCTTCCTGCTCAGCGGGGAGCCTGCTTCTCCCTCTCCCTCTGTGCCACCCCCCTCATGCTCTTTATCTCGCATGTGCTCTTTCTCTCAAATAAATAAATAAAATCTTTTTTAAAAAAGAAGAAAAAAAGAAAAAATATGTGGTTTGGTTTATCAGAATATGTACACTTTTCAAATTAAGTCAAGAAATTATTGGCTTCTTAAAAAAAAAAAAGGAAATCATTGGCTTCTATGTGTGTGCTGGAATGGTGGGTCATCATCAGCCATCTCCTCCTATCTCTGCTTAGATTACACCAACATTTCCACCTGCTTGCAACTTAAGAGCAATATTATCTATACATAAGAATTCTGCACAAATTGTCAAAGCAACCCTGTTATGATAGAAATCAAGAAGAACCACAAGTAGCTCCATGACTGTTTCTTTACTATTTGTACTAATCACAACTCTCTCTGGGGATTACTTTTCAAATCAGGAGGAGATAGGCTTTGTATCAAGTGACTAGGTAACAAGTTTGGAGTGCCTAGCTGAATTCCTAGTTATGCTGGTTAAATGCTGATATCCTGAGCTGTCTGTCCCTGAGAATTCTAGATTATATTGAGCCAACTCCATTGAAAATTTTGATGCTGAAAGATCTCCCAGATTCAGCTCTTTAGGCTGATCAAATTGCACAATTAACTGCAAAGGATCTCAGATTAGCCAGGGTCTTGAACTAGACCAGAAGGGGGTATCCATAAGGGAACCACCCAAGGAATTTAAGACCTTCAAAGCTGTCAAGATGAGTTATCTGTCCATAAAGAATGCCTTGTATGGGGGAATTGTAGCGTTTTTCAAGAAGGCAGCTTTCTTGTTATCTTGGCCACGCTAAATGTAGCATATCCAGGATCTGTTTACATGAAAGCCTCAGATAGAAGCTATTTCTGATGTCCTGGAATTGATTCTGATATTTAAAAGACTGTAAAAGAGTATAGCCTGTGACAAGCTACTTAGCATAACCTATTAAAGGTACCTACTTTTCCATTTGGGGGGCAGAATGGAGAAGCAGAGGGATCAAGATGACTTAGATAAGAATGCGTATTGATTTTGGAGAGCCATTCTAAGATAATAATTTCTTCATTGAGCTAGGCTCCCTCTCAAAATGTCCCAAAGGGGTCCCAGTACCACCTCCAACTTCTGTTGTGCCAGTTGTTTTTAATACATGAATTAACATGTACTACTGTCTCTGACAATGTGGCCTGCACATTGAGATTTTAAATTTGTTTCACTATTTAGAAGATAAAAGTAACTTTGGAAAGTTTTGAAAACACAAAGAGGTTGAAAAAAATGAGAAAAAAAAAAATCCCAGCCCTAACCCACCCTTAGAAAGCAATTACCATTAATATTTTGGTGTTTCTTCCCTATTTTCTCAATACATTAAAAAGCATTAAACTAGTTTTTAAAAATTAAATAACTTTGCACATGACAAAACATTTCCAAGCAACTCAGAAGTGTCTAAAATTAAACGTAAAACTCATATCTTCAACTCCATTCCCCCTAGTGCCCTTGAGTTCCTCAGATAGAGATACCACTTAGGTATTTAATTCTTCAGATGGTTTCAAATTTAGCATTAAATAATATGCTCATTCTTCTATTTCTTGGTCTTTTTTTTTTTTTCTTGGTCTTTTAAAGAGCATCTATCTAGGGATTCATTTCATTTCAGGAGCATAGAATCTGAAGCCAAGACTGCATGGGTTTGAATCCTGGCCCTGCTACTTCCGGGCTTTGTGACTGTGAGCAAATTCCTTAATCTCTCTGTGCCTTCATTTTCTCATCCAAAAAAAAAAAAAAAAAAAATGGGGGTAATAATAGTACCTATCTCACAATGTTGTTGTGAAGATTATGAGTTGATATAAGCAAGATGTTTAGAATAGTGCTTAGCACTTTCTAAGAGTTCAGTAAATGTTATTATTTTTATTATCTTGAGAGAAAAATTTTATTTCACTTTCATGGCTTCTTATTTCCATTCTACTCCCTCATATTTGTGATATTATTTTTAGGGTTTTAAAAATGGATTTCAATAACAAATTAAATCTATATTTCTTTTTTTAACTTTAGACAGTGTCTCTTGAGAGGTGAAGATATAAAAGGTGAGATATAAAACATAATGAAATTAGCATCCTTTTACTTATCTCCACCCTCCATCTTCCTCCCACTTTGCAATTTATATTTATACCTTTACTTTCATACGAAAAAGTTAGATAATATTTACATTCTCTTTTGAAACTATAAGATTTGTGATTCTTTTAGGTTCTTGCCACTCAAAGTGTGGTCCTTCCACCAACATCCTTAGAATTAGGGAGCCTGGGGGCTTGGTAGAAATACATAATCTCAGGCCCTACCTCAGATTTGCATGATGAAAATCTGCATTTTAACAAGCTCCCCAGGTGGTTCATATGCACATTAAAGTTTAGGAAGATTGCTTTAGAGCAGTTGATTTCAATTTGACTGCTTCCTACGTGATTCTAATATGAAAGCAGGGCTGAGAATCATTGGTTCAGAGCTACCTGTTATGGGGATCTTAAATTACCTAAACCCCCTTCAGGCCCCAAACCCCCAACCCCCTTGGAGTGTCTCCACTCTATGCAGGTAGTTTACACTCTTTCTAATGCAGATACAGTTTTTAGGTTTAATCCTGGAGGCATCTAAACTGCCAGCCAGTTTGCTCTGAATGGGAGAGAGGGCTATGGGAAGGAAGAGGAGCTCTATTGGCCTAGCTGTCCTGAATGCAGTTCTTTAATTGCACTGAAAATTGCCCACTTATGCTTTTGTGTTTCCTGGTTCTGAGCTTGGCACTTCTTGGAGCTCTCTTGGAAGAAAGTACTCTTACAACTGTAGTTTTGGGTTGCAGTTTTCCCTCTTCTATTTCCTCCATTAATCAGATCCCATCTGCTTTCTATCTTTAAGGGATTTCCTCAAACTTTCTAAGCTCTTGCTGCATGCCTTTTTTGTTTTCTAGCCCTGTTTTGGTTTAATTATTTTGAAAATATGTTTTCTATCATTTCAATGAGACTATGGAAAGGAAGAGAAGTAAATACATGTGCTCAGTCCACCGTCTTTTGCCAGAATACCTTCCGCAGCTGAGTATAAGAAATTTGTGGTCAAAAGCATTTTCCAAACTGTTACCATTACACCTCAACACCCTCAAGCAAACAGTCATGATCAAAGAATCGTGAAGACAACTAAGAATGCACTGAAGTGGATTATTCAAGGAGACTGGCCAGTACTCGCTAGGTCTTTAATTGGTTCTTTTGTCATTTCATGTTCAATGTAATGAGGCAAGCTTGTTGATTTACTAATGGTATGACATCTCAAGCCTTGCCCTGTGTCCATTCAAACTTAGATGAGGGCTTAAAAGTTCAAATTCCATATGCCACTCTGTTGGCACCTAGAACAACATACTAACAGATGGTATGCATTTAATAAATGTTAGATGATAAATAAATGAATGGCTATGTGGCCACACAGCACTCATTTGTACCATAAGACTTTGTCTCTGCTAGTAGGTTAGGAGCTGAACCAAGGTGGGTTTCTGCTAATTTAGGTAACAGACCCTGGGTCATATGAGTGCAGAGTCACATAGGCAGGTGTGGCATTACCATAATGACAAATATTTTTTTTTAGCAGGGGGAGGAGGGGCAGAGGGAGAGAGAGAATCTTAAGCAGCCTCCATGCCCAACATGGAGCCCGACTTGGGGCTTGATCTCACAAACCTGAGATCATGACCTGAGCTGAAATCAAGAGCTGGATGCTTAACCAACTGAGCAACCCAGGTGCGCCCCATAATGATCAATATTAATGATCTTCCTGGGGAGATTTGTTAACAGCCAAACCACTGGACTCATCTTTTCTAGAGTCATCTGTTGATTTTTTAGCTACCACCTCTGGAGGACACATCAGAACAACAAAATGAAGAGAACAGTAATTCTTTTCTAGCTCCTGAGATGGCCAAAATGGAGTCACCCAGAATTTCTACACTTGCTCGAATAATACAACAGCTGATATCCACAACAGATCTCCCTTGTCAGTTTAAAGATGATATTTTAGATAAAGGAGGATGTGGGTGATGTATGTCAGGAGGCACTGTGCCAGGCAGTGCTTTTGTTCCCTGGACTGAGTTATGATTGCAGACTTACAGGGATTGGTTGGTGTGGCAGTGGAATTAAAATACAGTCTTGTTACAGGCCAGACAGGATTTTAGTCAGGCTTTGCTTGGTGTAATGCAACCTGACACAATAGAAACAATTGCCTGGAAGAAAACCTCTCCTCTAGCCCTCTGAGCCTATATAGCAAATGGCAATATTCTAAAAGAATTCTGCTGTCTGTTGGATAATGTTGCCTTTACTCAAAACACATGCTGACCACCTGTGTCCTATATTTATCCCCTGTTGCTACTTAACCATCCATACTAAGAATGTTTTCTTAAAGTCTTTCCCCTTCAACTTTCCCCTAGTTCAGTTAGTTGGCTAACTTTTGCCTTTTTTTTTCACCAGAAGTTCTTGCTTCACATGTCTTCCCCCCCCCCCAAAAAAAAGAGGAAACAGGAGTCTATTGACAAAGGAAATATAAACTAAAGTTGAAAAAAAAGCAATACGTGAAGGAGTTAGGCTCCTGAAGTAGAAGGGACATTGTTAGAAGAGAAAACACTGTTTTTTGTAAGATCTTTTTGCTGGAGCTACAGCATATGGTACTTGGTGGTATGACTGTACATATTCTGGAATTTCTTATAGGAAATAGCTACACTTCAAGTGGAAACTTTGCTAGGGACAGGGCCTGAGAGGAAAAACAATCAAAAGAATTTGTGAAAACAGAGGGAGAAAAAGAAATACAGAGAGAAGAGGGAGAAGCACAAAGAAAGCAATGTGATTGAGTTGATGGAAGGCTGTTTATGCATAGCAACAGGAAACATTCCTGAAAGCTGTATTCCTTAATGTTCTACAATCCTAGCTCTGAAGAAGGTAATCAAAGACAGACTCATAAAGGAAAGGCAGATTGGGTAACCAACGAGGTAACCCTATATAAATCCTTGGTGAAAAGTCATTTGAATAGAATTCTGGTTCACTAGAAGAACCAGATTCACTGCAAAAGATTGGAAGCGGAGCTCAGGAAGGTCTATATATTCAGTTACCACAGTATAATGGAAAATACAATTTTTAGTCAGATAATTTGGGTTAAATATTAGATCTGTCACTCACTAAATCTATGAACTTGGGCAAGGTAGCAAACCTTCCTGAGCCTTGGTTTCCATATTTGAAAACCAGGCTAGTAACATTTTTCTCATAGAAATGTTTTTATCATGTATCAAATGAAATAATATATTAAAAAGTACCTGCTTAAAAATCATTTATCATTATTGTCATTATTTCAGGATGCAATTTTTTAATTTATTAAAATAAAAAATTACATTCCTCCAGGGAACTGTCAAGTACAGGTCAAGACTACCAGGAAAATTATCTAATTATAAAATTGTCGTCTTTATTGTATTAATTTACAACTTCAGCCCTGTAATATTTATTCCTTCATGATATTTTAGTTACTGTAAGAGATTATGCTTGGATCTTGGAAATACACATTTTTCCTCTGCAGAGAGAAAAAATTGGTCAAGGGTAGACTTTCTCAAAATAACATGTGTAAATCCTTCATCCTTAGTATTGCTAAGAACTCACATTGAAGAACAACCAATTTGCAAAATACTTATCTATGGTGGCCACGCACTGTTAATGAACTCTACTTGTTCAACATTCTGAATAAAAAACTCAAGGAAATAAAATCTGTTAGTTACTAATGAAACTTGACCATAATTGGTTAAACTGAGAAGAACATGGCATCCAGTTTTGACGTTTTCTTGTTTACACCTATGTGCTGAGATCAGATCACAGATACAGAGCGTTAGTTAGGTGGTTCTGAGAAGGGCAATGAATTTTAATATTGAATAACAGTACCTGGAATTCACAGAACACCTGATATTCAAGTACTTCTCAGACATCATCTCATTAATTTTCAAGCCCATCCTTTGAAGCAGATGTTTTTGGTATGCTGACGGGAAAAAAACAAGTTTCAAAAAGGTCAAAAGACAGGGTAAAACAAGTTAAAGATACAGCTAGGTATTAGAATCCAGGCCTACGGCCTCCCACTCTGTTCCTTTTATTGCTTTTTGAAATGTCAGAGGTGATAACTTAGGTCAAAAAGATGTTCTTTCAACCACATCTAGTTAAGAAGAGGATTGTCATTGGGATGCCTCAAGTTTGGACTTTTGTTTGTTTGTTTTTAGACAGTCTGGCACCTACCATAGCATAAAATTCAAAACCAAATCCAAGGGTTTGTGACATTTTATACCTGGGATGACCAGAAAGTCTTATTATAACTCTTTCTTAGGTGTGCCTCCCAGATCTTTTTTATGTATTATATCTCTTCTAAATAAATATATCAATGCTCATATATGAAAGAAGAAAATATTAAATAGGTGATAAAGTGCCTAGACTTTTATCTCTATATCCTTAATTTGGCCACAATTCAATAAATAGTGTCTAAAATATTTGTCTTTCCTATATCATAGATCTTTTGTTGTTAGTTTTACATATGAAATAAGTTAGTCACCATGTCTCAATATAATTTTAATAAATTTATGTTCACACTAGCAAGCCACAATCACTAGCCGGTGTTTGTTAAAGCTCTCATTAATTAGTAGGCTAAGGTTCTAAGAAACCTGATATTAAAAGGGATCTTGTAGTCTTAGGTGCTATTTTTATCCCTTAAAATTGTCTACTTCTAAGCAGGCAGAAAACCTATTGAAATTGTGCCAAAAAATCTTGGGAAAATAATGGAGCAATTGATTTGTTCCCTAACTCCAAATATAAGAAAACAGTACTTCAATCTTTAGATATAGTTCTCTATTAGTTAGCAATGATAAAGATTATCTTCCCCTCCTTACTCATTAGCTTAAATCATAAGGGAAAGTAGAGCAGTTTATATGGGAAGACACAATGTTTTTGGGCATCATGCTTCAATTACCAGATTTCATTAAGGAAATGATAGAAATTTATTCTTATCAATAAAGTAAATTGTAGAAATGGGATATGGAGTCTGTCATCTATGGGTAGCAGAGTTTTCTCTTCTTTCCCCAAGGATTTCTGGCATTTCTCAAAGCGCTTATTTTGTTTGGGGAATAATGTGGTTTTCCTTTTCATTATATTCACCATCTCAGTCTTTATATTCACCCAGGAGTCTTTCAATTTTCATTATATCTGGGTTCAATCACAAACACAGACATTCCTCTAGTATTCTGGGGCCATTTAAAAGTTAAGAAGGGAATCTCTGTTCTCACTAACATGTGAGTCAACACATAGCACATTATGTCATAAAGTTACTAGGGTTTTAAGGGTTTTAAATTTAAAAACACAAAATCAGCCTTACTATTTTCAGTTTAAAAGCCATTTATTAAGCCATTATATTGAATCAAACACCTTGCTAGATGTTGGAATACAAAGATAAATAGATGTGGTTGCTGTCCTAAAGATGCTCACAAGCTGATGGGGGGAAACAGGCATGGAAACATATAATATGTAAGTGATGAATCACTAAATTCTACTCCTGAAACCAATATTACACTATATGTTAACTAACTAGAATTTAAATAAACATTTGGAAGAAAAAAAAAGAAACATATAACTTTTAAACCAATATGGTAAGTGCAGAGGTATGCAAAAGTTGTTTGAAGAGCAGTCTCTTATTCCAGATGGGAGTCTGTTATGCAACCTAACCTATTCTTTCAAACTCTACCCAAAAAAAATAGTTTCTGATGTCCTAGGAGATCGAGCAAAGCCTCTACTATCCTTCCTCAAATTACTCCCTCATGCCTATGCTATACGATGTTGCTATGCTTTATCTGTTAACTATAGTTTCCTTTCCTTTCACACTATCTTCAATGACCAATTTTAAGGCTCAATCCCTAATTTGGGTATACCTATCTATTTCAGGATGTAAGGTTATGGGGTTTTTTTGTTGTTGTTTTTCACCCCTGTAAGATGTGCTTTTACCAATGCATTTCATGAATGAGAAAACTGGGACTCAATGAGGAAGACTTGCCCAAAGTCACACAGCTGGTAAGTGCTGCAGAGCAGGGCATTAAACGTGGGAGAGTTCTTAAAAAAAACAAACATGAGGGAGTGGGAGAGTTCTTAACCACGACACAAATGTTTCCCAAACTTTGGTCTTTGTGGTACCATTTTCATGATTTTGCCATATTTGTGTTAACATATTTACTTGTTTTAAATTTTTTTAAGATTTTATTCATTTGACAGAGAGTGTGAGTGAGCACACACAAGTAGGCAGAGCAGGAGGGAGAGGGAGAAGCAGGCTCCCCACTGAGCAGAAAGCCCGATGTGGGTCTTGACCCCAGGACTCGGGGATCATGACCCGAGCCGAAGGCAGACGCTTAACCAACTGAGCCACCCAGGTGCCCCCATTTACTTGTTTTTTTAAAAAAATAGCTTACCTCCTCTTTAGAAACCTTAATTTTATCCTAGGCAATAGAATCTGAGTAATCACAGTTTTCTACTGCTAGCCATATATATGTATGTGTGTTAGTGTATATTGATAAAATAAAATATATAAGTATTATCATAAAAATATTAGTCCATGTACCACCTAAAATCATCTCACATCTCACAAAAGGTATGCATGTCATTCTTTGGAAACACTGATCTACTCTGTACTATTTGTATAGTTAATTTATCAAAATTGCATGCAAATTTGATAGTGGATAAATCTGATTAAAACTTGGGTGGTTAGGTGCTGTCTCTTTTTATCTTCTCCAGAAGAATAAATTAATTTGCAAAGTAGTGAGGACTATCTAAGGAAGTGGCTGTAGTCCAGATATAAGAAAAAGTGAGAAGTGACTGATAGAAAATAACCAGGGGGGAAATGTTTTATTAAGAAGAAAATTTAGACTGAGAGAATAGAATTCACTGGTAAGTAGTTAAAGGGAGGAAGCTTGGGCCAAAACACTGAGAAAATAGGCACTATTGAGGGACTTGGAGTTATGTACCTGTGATTATTATGTGTAGCTAACTTGGGTCACTATTATTCTTGTGTTCGGTGTAAAGCAATGCCAGCTTCTTTCACTCCAATATTACCAAGACTCACTTTGAGGAAATATGTGTGAAATCAGGGTCATCTGCCACTCTACTTGAGAGACTCCCAGGACCTCAGGTGCTGGCAGCATAGACAAAGAGTAAGCAGTTAGCTGGCTGCCTGGCTGTTCCAAAGGCCAAGAGAACAGTTTGTGTGTGTGAGCAGGCTTGAGCTATGATCATCTCTGCCTCTCTGGGATAAGGCAATGATTATAGATATTAATGAGGAGTGTTTGCTTGAGCCCTGGTAGACTGTACTCAGCTTAAACATAAGTTGTAGCTGTTGTTGTTTTCAATTTGTACCATTAACAGAAAACATTTAAGAGGAAACCATAAGATTAAGGATGAAACCAGAAAGCTCGTGGTGAAACCCAATAAGGTAGTATCCCATTTTGTGCTAATTGGTTTTAACTAGCAATCAAAGAGGCCAGATGGCCTCTCCTGGGAAGGAGAGCACTACATTTTAGGGAAATATATGCTTGTCCTTCTTCATGAATATTCGTACTTTGGTTCTTGCCAACATCATCATTTTTCATTTTTTATCTCTTCAATAACAATTCAGATTTCATTTGCATGTTTTAAAGGATATAATATAGGTATTAAAATATCAATTTGTGGAATTTTTTCTCATTAAGGTACTAGTTTTATTAACCTGCATTTTCGTGTACTTTTATAAATTGAGGAAAATGTCACTCTTTAGGATATATTCAGGACAATTTAGAAACGAACTACAGAAATTGACAATAAGATAATAAGTTTGTTTTTGAAGGGTGCCTGGCTGGCTCAATCAGTGGAGCATGTGACTCTTGTTCTCAGGATTGTGGGTTTGAGCCCCATGTTGGGTGTAGAGATTACTTAAAAATAAAATCCTTAAAAAATAAATAAAAATAAAATCTTAAAAAAAAAAAGTTTGTTTTTTGAGATTTGGAGCCATTTCCAGCAAAGAAATGAAGTAAGAGCTAAGGAATTAAATGTCAGAGGTGAGCTAGTCAACAGGATGGGATTTGGGGAGGGGGCTTGGGAAGGCTCAAGAATTGAGGGAGAAAGGCAGAGTAGTTTGTAGAATGAGAGTTATGCCTAAGTTGTCAGATTGAGTTGTAAGTTTCAATATGTAGTTCTGTTCTTATGCTCAAAAAGTGAGATTTATCTTTCCATCTTCTAGGGTCTTCTCTGTTTTCTTCCATTTGGTTTTTATTAAAGGCTAATTTTGGCACTGTGCCATCATCCATTCTATATGTTATTTCGATTTTTTTGCAAGTTTTTTCTATTACATGTACTATGTTCTGTTCAAAACAGGCAAGATGAGATTTACTACTATTTCCATGCCTAGATCATAAATACCAGACTCAAGAAAATATGAATCATATTGATTATCAATCTAAAACATTCACTAAACATCAATTCTTTGCAATGCATGATTTGGACTACTGATAAGGCTACAAAGAAACTATAGCCCCTTGCTCTTAGCACTTATGATCTAGCTGGGCAGAAAAGGAATCAATCCCTGAAAAATCCAACTAGCAAACCCTCTAAAATATAGTCTATGCTTTTTGAAAAGTTCGAACAAGTATATCAAAACTTAAAAAAAAATGATTTCTCACAACTTCAAAGTGTACCATTGGAGTAAACTTATTCTGTAGTGGCTACCATTGTTCAAAATGATCTTTGGAAATCATCTTTGATATTACCTTCAAAGTCTGCAATCCATTCTTTGGAATATCCTTAGGGGTCAAAAACATTTCCACTGAGAGGGTGAAATTAATTTCAGGGAACAGTTAAGAGACATTTGAAGCCAAGGATGGTAAATAAGAAAGCCAAGGAAGCTGAGTAATGGCACGGTTGGGTTAAGTTGAGGTGTGCCCACAAATCAATAAGGCTGGTTTTCCTGGGTAGTTTGGAAAATGAATTTGAAAGCAATTTCTCTACATGAGTTCCCAAGTTCTTTTTCCAATGTTAGTTTCAATAGAATAGGTAGACATCCTCCCAGCTATCAACAGGCAGGTCCCAATTTGGATACTATGACTTTTAGAGAAGCTAGAGAAAGAGAGTTTCCCCCATAGAAACAGTGGTAGTTCAATCCCCAGACTAGATTATAAAAACCTATTTACACCTGTAGTATAGCTGAAGAGAGTAATAATGCTCTTTTAACCACATCTAGTTGGAATTTAGAGCCTTATTTCTATGGGCAAACACAACTGGTATTCAAGTTATTCCACAATCTTACAGAAGAATATAGGATTCCCTTTTTCCTGATTAACAGGGTTAGGAAAATCAGTTGTAGGAAAAGTGATAGATATTCCAAGCACCATTAATTTTTTCACTCTGTATAAAAGGTGTTTCAAAGTGGTTGTCTCCCACTGACAGAATGGGAGAAGATATTTGCAAATGTCTAATCAGATAAAGGGCTAGTAACCAAAATCTATAAAGAACTTATTGAACTCAACACCCAAAGAACAAATAATCCAATCAAGAAATGGGCAGAAGACATGAACAGACATTTCTCCAAAGAAGACATCCAAATGGCCAACAGACACATGAAAAAGTGTTCAACATCACTCGGCATCAAGGAAATCCAAATCTAAATCTCAATGAGATACCACCTCACACCAGTCAGAACGGCTAAAATTAACAAGTCAGGAAATGACAGATGTTGGCGAGGATGCAGAGAAAGGGGAACCCTCCTACACTGTTGGTGGGAATGCAAGCTGGGGCAGCCACTCTGGAAAACAGTATGGAGGTTCCTCAAAAAGTTGAAAATAGAGCTACCCTATGACCCAGCAATTGCACTACTGGGTATTTACCCCAAAGATACAAATGTAGTGATCTGAAGGGGCACATGCACCCCAATGTTTATAGCAGCAATGTCCACAATAGCCAAACTATGGAAAGAGCCCAGATGTCCATTGACAGATGAATGGATAAAGAGGATGTGGTATATAGACACAATGGAATATTACTTGGCCATCAAAAAAATGAAATCTTGCCATTTGCAACAATGTGGATGAAACTACAGGGTATTATGCTAAGTGAAATAAGTCAGTCAGAGAAAGACAATTATCATATGATTTCATTCGTATATGGAGTTAAGAAATAAAACAGAGGAGCATAGGGGAAGGGAGGGAAAAATAAAACAAGACGAAATCAGAGAGGGAGACAAACCGTAAGAGACTCTTAATCATAGGAAACAAGCTGAAGGTTGCTAAAAAAAAGGGGGGGTGGGGGAATGGGGTAGCTGGGTGATGGACATTAAGAAGGGCACATGAAGTGATGAGGACTGGGTGTTATATAAGACTAATGAATCACTGAACTCTACCTCTGAAACTAATAATATACTATATGTTAATTAATTGAATTTATTAAAAAATAGCAAAGTGGTTGTCTCCCCTGTCAAGTCCCCTTGGTTCTTGCTCTATCAATTATCCTCTCTCTTGTGTTTTCTCTGCACTCTTACTCACATTCTTCCTTTTGAAGCAAGTAAGCTTCCATCCAACTTGGTGTCCCCCACTTGATTTCATTCCCTTTTTTCTCTCCTTGTCCAACACTCAAGAGAATAGCCCATTGCTGTCTCTAATTCTTTACTTCCCATATGATACTCAGTCTACGACAGTCTGACTCTGTCCTCAAAATCCAGATTTGTAAATTGGTAATTAGAAAAATTCCTGAAAAACCACTTTTGTTGGGTGGGGACAGAAGCCTGTTTGCAGGATATTAAGTATTGTGTGGGCAGTGAAGGTTTGAAGGCAGAGACACACCTTCTCATGAAATTTAGCGATGAAGAAGAGGGTCATAAGATGGGAGCTGAAATAAGATGGCATGTGGGTAGAGTGTGGAAAGTCTCAAGCAATGGTTTTGTTTAGATAGGAAAGACCAAATATGATTGCAGCCATATGGAAAGTAGTCAATGGAGAGGGAGAGGTTGGAGATGTTAAAGAAATAAAGGGTCTAAATGGAGGGTCTAGGCTTAGATAAAAGAACTTCTTTTTCTGTGGACTTGGAAAGATAAGAAGATTGACATGGCTCAAAAAGGACTGGTAGGGGCACCTGGGTGGCTCAGTCGTTAAGCATCTGCCTTCGGCTCAGGTCATGATCCCAGGGTCCTGGGATCGAGCCCCGCATTGGGCTCCCTGCTCAGTGGGAAGCCTGCTTCTCCCTCTCCCGCACCCCTGTTTGTGCTCCCTCTCTCACTGTCTCTCTCTCTCTCTCTGTCAAATAAATAAATAAAATCTTTAAAAAAAAAAAAAAAGGACTGGTAATATATTTCCTATTGGTTCTGTTTCTCTGGAGGACCCTGACTAATACACTTCCCAATGCTTTTTAAGCCATGCCTATTCTCTTATCTTTCCAAGTCTCTTATCTTTCACTTCAACCTTTATAATTGCATGAGCCAAATCCTTATAATAAACATATATATACATATATAGGAATATATATATATATATATATATATATATATAAACATATATATAATAAGGATTTATAATCCTTATATTAAACAAAATATGTTTATTGTATATATTTATATAATAAGAATTTGGCTTGTGCAAATATGGAGGCTGAAGTCCCAAGATCCACAGGGTAAGTTAGCAAGCTGGAGACTCAGGAGACCTGCTGGTGTAATTCCAGTCTGAGTCTGGAGACCTGAGAACCAGGATAGCTGACAACATAGTTCCAGTCTGAAGTCCAGAAAGTTCAAGACCCAGAAAGAGCTGATGTTAAAGGCAGGAAAAAGCCAATGTCCCAGTTCAAAAGCAGTAAGACAGGAACAATTCTCTCTTACTTGAAAGAGAGTCAGATTTTTGTTCTATTCAGTCCTTCAACTGAGTGAATGAGAGCCACTCACATTAGGGAGAATAATCTCTTTTACCCTGTGTACTGGTTTAACATTAATCTCATCCAAAAACGCCCTTACAGAAGCACTCAGAATAATGTTTGACCAAATATCTGAGCGCCTGTAGCCCAATCAAGCTGGCACATGAAATTATTATCACAGTAAGTAAAACCTGAGAAGTTAACGTAGAGAACTTCAATTTCCTCTGAAAGCTCAAGGCCACATATAGTAAACAAGTTACAAATTGAATTGAGGGTGTAAAAGCCACAGAAGACAGTTGAGTAATAGGGCAAATAATTTAAAAACTATACTATATAAAATTATGTGTTTCCTCTTGATAGTTCTGAAAAAGTCTTCATTTTGCACCACTTCCTCCATCAGCTTACTTCAGTGTCCAAGCCTGAACACGGGTACCTCCACTCCTAAGAAATGATGGGATTGGCCATGCTTATTATTTTTGCTTTTCCCACGTTGATGTTTTTATAAATATTAGAAGTAGCTGCTGGAATTTTTCTTAACAGATCACCATAAGCCAAGATTCCATTCATCAGGACTTAGGAGCCTATCTCAGAAATGTGGATGATTATGAACAGTGTCACTCACTTTATTTTTTTTTTTTAAGATTTTATTTATTTATTTGATAGAGCAAGAGAGCACAAGCAGGGGGAGCAGTAGAGGGAGAGGGAGAAGCAGGTTCCCCGTGAAGCAGGGAGCCCAATGCAGGGCTCGATCCCAGGACCCTGGGATCATGACCTGAGCCGAAGGCAGACACTTAACCATCTGAGCCACCCAGGTGCCCCCAGTGTCACTCACTTTAAATAAAAATTAACTAGCATATCATGTGACCCTAGTGGTAGACTCCCTATTTATTGCTATAACTGCTGCTGATAATCTCTAGGAACACCTGGGTAGATGGAATGTTTTTACATTTTCCAACCTGATTCAGCTTTTAGCTTGGTTTGAAAATGTCATTCTTTGTATATGTATTTTATCATATACTCAGTAAGGAATGCTGAGATGCTTAATCCATCAAATATTACAAAATGAAGATTGTTTCAATAACTATTCAGCATAACGTTTAAGGATTATATATATATATATATATATAATGTATATAATATACTTTATATATGTAGAAAATGCCATTCTTCATGTCATGAAAAGTCTTCTCCAAATAACTACTTATTGGAGTCCTTCTATACTCCAAGGCCAGATTTGACTACTGCTTTCAATATTGATCATGGTTTCTGGTGTCAACTAACTCTATATTGCTGAGGTCATTCCTATTTATTGGGTGACTGTAATTAATACTCTCTAGCATAACATTATTGAGAGATGTGTGTGCATTTGAAAATTACAATTCATAAGCTTTGGTTTATCAAGTATGGAATTGTTAGTAATGTGGAAGCACACAGAAAATACAAATGCTCTTGAATTTAAGCCATCATGTTGTGGACCAATCACCATGGGCTAAATTTACAGGACAGGACAATTCCTTAATATTTTATATGGTTTCCAGGTTGAGTCTGGCAAGTGTTACAGAGTCAGGGGAGTATTGCTGCAGCCAGGACAAGGTAACCAGGAGAATTCTGCTCATACTTTCCCCACTAACCCCAGTCTAAAGAGAGAACACCAATCTTGGTCTAAGTCTCCAAATTTTCCTAGCAAGTTCAGGATCAGGGGCTCAAAACCCATAGAGAATACTTGTGAATTTTTTGTTTACATGTTGTTGTTCACAATAATATTCTTCTTGATTTAATTTAAGTATTATAATTTACAAAACCTTCTAAAGCCCTTCATGGTTTGTCTTTAACTAGATTCAGGGTAACGTGACTCTTGAGTGAACCCAAATATGGGACTTTTATGGTTACTTGACAATTCACTTAATGGTTCCCCATACTAAGATGGTATAGACTGGATTGGTATGGGTCATCTGATCATCTTATTTTAAATCAACTTATTAAACCGGCTTCGCTTTCAATTTCCTTCCCTGACTGACATTTTGCAAAATGTCTGTTGCAAAGACATTCAATATGATTCCAAAAAGTAACCAGCATAGGAGTAAAGCTAACATCACTCAAATATTTGGTCTAGGCTGTGCACTTCTTCATCAAAGCCTATACAATAATCTGCATTCCATTATTATCATTTAGATTTGGGTATAAAGATCCCTAAGTGCTTCTATGTACCATGTCTTCTGTGTACTCTACAAAAGATATTCTTTGCAAACATCAAAGGTAGCAGTGATGAATGACATGCACCTAATGCATAAAATCCCACTCCCACATCTATTTGAAGGCAGCCTGCTTTTCTTTCATGGACCTACACTATATCAATCTGGACAATTCAGGCTGAAAACAACCACATAACAATCTAAAGTAATTCATATAAAAGCAGAAGCTTTTTGCGTAAATTACCTAGGTAATGGTAGATATATAAATAGGGTGCTAGGGACATTTCTTTCAGGTGAGAGACAATTAGATTATTTAGGTTTATTGACTTTATTAGTGTCATTAGAAATACAATGTGCTTAATTCTCCAAGATAATTAAACATACTTCTCTTTTATCTGTATGAGGCCAGCCTTCAGATTTCAACTTACTGGAAAGGTAGCTGAACTCTAGAGCTCAGAGGAAATGTTTAGATGAAGAAAATAACAGAGATAATAATTGTTGCTTCTGGAAAATAGAATGCAAAATGGGGTGCTCATGATGTCATAATAATATGGATGTAAGTCAACATTTTGTTATGTAAAACAGTGTGAGGACTAAAGGTGTATTATATAGAGCCAATTTTTTTCCAAGACTTATGTGTTTTAAGGACCAAAGACTGAACCAAGAAAATAATAGTAAATTCATTAATTCATTTTTTCACATATTGTTTCTATTACCAGAGAGAAGTTGTCTAAGTAAAGCTTTCAAGTCCATTTGATACTGTAAATATCTAAGAGTGTGAGTTGGATGTTTGGTGTAAAACATAAAACTTGTGAAATAAAAATATACTTGAATTTCTAACATCCTGCTGGACATCTCCACAATATTATGCCAGACTCTAAAACTTAATATGTCCAAAAAGAAACTGGCAACCTGCCACTCTGACTCTTCCCTCTTCCCACCTGTTGACTTTATGTTGTTATATACTATATGCAACTAATGAATCATTGAACACTACATCAAAAACTTACGATGTACTATATGCTAGCTAATTGAACATAATGAAAAAAAGCATAGAATCAGGTATTTTTATTATGGAAAAAGACTATCACAGGTGGGGGGAGTCTTTTTGTATGAAGTTATCATTGTAGAGAATTTGTATAACCAGTTGATAAACAAAGTAATATTAAATGGGTCATCTACCCAGGCACAGAAATGGTTCCATTGTACTGTTACCCAACAGCTATACAGCCATATTTTGCCTGTAGAAGCTTTTACCAAAAAAAAAAAAAAAAAAGAATAACCCTACCTGTTGAGAGCCAAACAGAATTGCTTATTGCTCTCTTCTTTTCTTCCATCACTTGCCTATGCATATTATCTTTTCTATTTAATGACAGCTCCCCAATACAATTGCTACAGAACCTAGCTGAAGAGTAAAAGTGTGTGGTTAAGAGATTGATGTGTAATCAAATGGCCTTAATAAGCAGAACATATGTGCAGACTTCTATGTAGTTTGCAATTTTATGAAAGAAACTAGGATACGCTTCTAAAAGTTGAAATTATTTTTTGCACAGAAAAATGTTCTGGAGATCAGTGTTGATAGCTGGATTTATGAATTAATCACTGATTTTCTCCAGAAGTGAAAGAAAATGGAAGAAATACCTTAAAAATCAGAGTCATTTTAAGGCAAGATTTAAAAGGGGGGGAGGGAAGAAGCAGGTTAGATGAACAAAGGTTTGGCAGAGGATTGAGAAAATAGTCCTCCAAATAACAATGGCATCCCAAAGTAACAAACAAAAATGGCAGTGTGAGTTTGTCCAGAGTGATATCTCCTTGAGACATGACAGAACCAGCTTCCCCTTAGATCCTAGGGCTAGGACTTTCCATTGAAAACATTATAGGATGATGAGTGCCTTCAGCCACAGCACATGTCACATCCTGAGCCAATCCTTGTGGGAGAAGAAATGAGAGATGGACGCAAAGTGATTTGACAGTGAGCTTTTCAGATAAAGATAATAAGGTCCCATTCTTGATAGCAAGCAATTTGGGAGTCAGTGAAGAGGTTTGAAGAGGGTTTGTGTAAGGTGATCATGGTAACAAGAATGGAGGAGAATTTTAACAAAAACATTTTGAGCCATTTCAGAAAGTGAAGATGGGTTGGATATGAAGGAGAGAAAACACAACAGAGAAAGAAATGATAAAAATATAAATCATTGTTTCAGCTGTCTAGATGAAGAAGGAATGGAGATTAAGGAAACTGTGAGAAAAGACACTTAGATTTTGCCATAGCCAAAATCTTAGTTGTGCCTTAGTAGTTCTTTATTGATTATAGAACAGGATGAGTTTTCTTAGGATTCAACACTTTCTCCCTATTTCAGGGAACACTTAGAGCAGGGGTTCTGAATCCTTGGCCAATGGACTGCCCAAAGAATCCATAAATATAATTCAGGGAGCCCATGAATTTGTAGGGAAAAATTTACATCTTTGCTTTCACTAATATCTAATTAAAATGTAGCATTTTCTTTAATTATGAATGCAGGCAAAAAAAAACTATAGTAGTTTTAACCATCCCTGTAATTTTTCTACACTAATAATAATCACAGATATTTGCATATTTTTTAAAAGATTTTATTTCTTTATCTGAGAGAGAGAGAGTGAGTGAGAGAGAGAACACGAGCAGGGGGAGGGGCAGAGGGAGAGGGAGAAGCAGACTCCCCACTGAGCAGGGAACCTGACATGGGGCTTGATCCCAGGACCCTGGGATCAAGACCTGAGCTGAAGGTAGACACTTAACTGACTGAGCGACCCAGGTACCCCATAGATATTTACATATTATATTAATGTTTTACCAGATATTTTGGAATACAGTTTATATTCATGGCTATTTTTAAGTTATGACATTTATTAGACATCACTATATCTTATTATTTAATGCATTAATTAAAAAGTACATATAGGGAGACTTCTGGGGAAGATGGCAACATAGAAGGATCCTAAGCTTACCTCATCCCATGGACACAACTAGGTAACACTCAGATCAGTGCAAATAACCCAGAAAATGACCCAAAGACTACCAGGACACACTCCACAACTAAATGTAGAGAAAAGGCCACATTGAAGAGAGTAAGGAGGGCAGACCCATAATCAGGAGCTAAATGGACCATGGGCCACCTGTAGGAGGGAGGGATGCTGCAAATGTGGAGAGGGGAGAGAAATAGATCCTCACACTGGGAAGCCAGCATGGGAAAGATGAGTCCCCATAACATTTGGCTTTGAAAATCAGAGGGGCCTAATTTCATGAGTTCTTACAACCAGCAAGACTTAAAACCTGGAACTTTAAAAATCAGTGGGCTTGGCTTAGGAAGAGCCAGGAGGGTGAGAGGAAAGTAAGTTCTCACCCTTATATGGACAGCACAACAAACAGCATACAGAAATACAGCATAGAAGTAGCAGTTTGAAAAATGCCTGGAGTATATGGGAGATATGTTTACTAATCTCAGAGCATGTGCTGGAAGGGCAGGGATCATTGCAAGACTTCTCCAGGAACAAAGGAGCTGGCAGTTGTCATTTCTCTCCCCCAAACCCCAGCCTAGACACACAGACACCTGTGGGAACCAAAACAGTGCCCATACTCACTACTTAACTTGCTAACATGCCCCCCCCTTGAACTTCTGCAGATCCAACCCTTCCAGGCAGGCTTACCTCAGTCCCAACAGCTGCAGGTCCCCTCTTCTAGAGGACCAGTGCAAACCTTGCTAACACCACATGTCCGGCCCCACAGCTTTGCAGATCCACCCCCTCCAACACACTCTTGGCCAAAGCCCATCCAAAGCAGTGCCACAAGCTTTGCAGTGTGCAAGCAACCCTGACAGGGGCCAGCACCACCAAAGTGACTCCTGCCCTTGGGTGAGGGGAAGAGAACCCACACACCAGTCAGACTGCAGCCCCAACAGTGGGCTGGGGGCAGACAGTTGGTCTGACCTCATGGCCTCACCCACCAGTGAAAGCTTCTCAAGAGACAACACAGTGAAAGTGCCCTGCAGTTTGGTGCTACTGCATTTCTGGCAAATGCCTGGTCAAACTTAACTCAAGCCCAAGGTGGCCCTGACTGGCCCACAAACACCGCAGAGGACAAACACTGTGCACAACAGGCAAAGATGCAGTCATCCACCGCAGATGACTAGACTGAAGACAAATGCAATGTAGCAACAACAGAAGGGTGCATGCAACACACATAGGAGACACCCCTGAAGCTCCAGATTATGGTGAACAGGGAACACTGCACTGCAGGACACTGCTGGACCTCTTCATTATAAACCCACACTTTCAAGAGCAGAAGATGTAGCTAACATTCCTAACACATAGAAACAGACACTGAGAGTTAGAGAAAGTGAAGAGACAAAAGAATATGTCCAAATGAAAGAACAGTACCAAACCACAAGAGACCTAAGCAAAATGGAGACAAGTAATATGCTGATAGAGAATTTAAAATAATAATCATAAATATACTTACTGGACTTGTCAAAAGAGTGGAGGATATCAGTGAGACCCTTAACAAAAAGAGAAAACATAAAAAAAAAAATCAGAGATGAAGAACTCAATAAATGAAATTAAAAATACACTAGATGGAATAAATAGTAGACTAGAGGAAGCAGTAGAATGAATCAGCAATCTGGAGGACAGAGTAATGGAAAGCAATCAAACCGAGCAGGTGAGAGAAAACAAAATAATAGAAAATGATAATAGACCTAAGAAATTCAGTGACACCATCAAGTGTGACAACATTCACATTATAGGGATCCAGGAAAGAGAACAGAAAGTAAGAGGGCAGAAAATCTATTTGAATAAATAATAGCTGAAAACTTCCCCAATCTGGGGAAGGAAGCAGAAATCCAGGTCTAGAAAGGACAGAGAGCCCCCAACAAAATCAACCCAAGGAGGTCCACACCAAGACACATAGTAATTAAAGTGGCAAAAATGATAAAGAGAGAATTTTTAAAGTACCAAGACAAAAGAAAACAGTTACATGCAAGGGAAACCCCACAAGTGGATTTTTCAGCAGAAACTTTGCAGGACAGAAGAGAGAGGCATGATATTTTCAAAGTGCTGAAAGAAAAAAATCTGCAGCCAAGAATGGTCTATTGAGCAAGGCTATCATTCAGAATAGAAGGAGAGATAGATTTTCCCAGACAAACAAAAGTTAAAGGAATTCATGGCCTCTAAACCAGTCCCGCAAGAAATGTTAAAGGGGACTGTTTGAGTGGAAAGGACAGACCATAAGTAAGAATAAGAAGCAATTGCACTGGGGAGCCGGGGTGGCTCAGTCGTTAAGTGTCTGCCTTTGGCTCAGGTCATGATCCCAGGGTCCTGGGATTGAGCCCCACATCAGGCTTCCTGCTCAGCGGGAAGCCTGCTTCTCCGTCTCCCACTCCCCCTGCTGTGTTCCCTTTCTCACTGTGTCTCTCTCTGTCAAATAAATAAATAAATAAATAAATAAATAAATAAATAAAATCTTTTTAAAAAAGGAAGCAATTGCACTACTAGGTATTTACCCAATGAACACAAAAACACTAATTCAAAGGGATACATGTACCCCAATGTTTATAGCAACATTATCTACAATAATCTACAAAAGCCAAATTATGGAAAAAGCCCAAGTGTCCGTCAACTGATGAATGGATAAAGAAGACATGATATATCTCATGGAATGTTACTCTGCCATAAAAAAGAATAAAATTTTGCTATATGCAATGACTTAGAAGGAGCTAGAGAGTATTATGCTAAACAAAATAAGTCAGTCAGAGAAAGACAAATACCATATGACTTCACTCATATGTGGAATTTAAGAAACAAAACAAACAAGCAAAGGGGGGGAGAAGAGGAAAACCAAGAAATAGACTCTTAACTATAGAGAACAAACTGATGGTTAACAGAAGGGAGGGGGCTGGGGGATAGGTTAAATAGGTTATGGGGATTAAGGAGTACACTTGTTGTGATGAGCACCACATGTTTAATGGAAGTGTTGAAGCACTATATTGTACACCTGAAACTAATATAACATTGTATGTTAACTGACCACAATTTAAATAAGAACTTTAAAGAAAAAGAAAGTAGAAAGCACAAAAGCAATAAATGAGTATATCTGTAAAAATCAGTCAAGGAACTCACAAAATAAAAGAATGTAAAGTATGACACCATATGCCTAAAACGTGGGGGTGGGAGAGAGGCATGAAGAATGGGTTCAAAGTTAAGCAATCACCAACTTCATATAGACTGCTAGATGTAGAAGATGTTATGTGGAAACCAAACGGTAATGACAAATCAAAAACCAAAATAGATATTCAAAAAATAAGAGAAAGGGTTCCAAATATATCACTAAAGAAAGCAAACTAATCATGAGAGAGTAGAGCAAAGGAAGCAAAGAACTGAGAAAAACTAGAAAAACAACCATAAAATAAGTAACAAAATGGCAATAAGTACATACCTAACAATAATTGCTTTGAATGTAAATGGGCTAAACACTCTAATCAAAAGACAAAGAGTGGTGGAGTGGATTAAAAAACAAAACAAAACAAGACCCATCTATATGCTGTCTACAAGAGACTCATTTCACAGATCGAAAGTGAAGGGATGGAGAAGAATTTATCATGCAAATGGATGTGAAAAGAAAGCCAAGGAAGCAAAACTTATATTTAAAAAAATAGATTTTAAAACAAATATTGTAAAGAGACAAAAAAGGACACTATAGTAATCATACAGGGGACAATCCAACAAGAAGATCTAACAATTGTAAATATTTATGCACTTAATATGGGAATACCCAAACACATAAAGCAATTAGTAACAAACATAAAGGAAGTTATTGATAGTAATACAAGACTGGTAGGGGACTATAACACCAACTTACATCAATGGACAGATCATATAAACAGAAAATCAATAAGGAAACAATAGATTTGAATGCCACATTGGACCAGATGGATTTAACAGATATATTCAGAACATTCCATCCTGAAACAGCAGAATACACATTCTTTTCAAGTGTACATGGAACATTCTCCAGAATAGATCACACATTAGGCTACAAAACAAGTTGCAACAAATTCAAAAGAATTGAAGTCATATTATGCATCTTTTTCTGACCACAACACTATGAAACTAGAAATCAACCACAAGAAAAAATCTGGGAAGAGCACAAATACATGGAGGTTAAAGAACATGTAACTAAACAATGAATGGGTCAACCAAGAAATCAAAGATAAAATCCAAAAATATAAGGAAAGAAACGAAAATGAAACACAATGGTCCAAAATATTTGGGGTGCAGCAAAAGTGGTTCTAAGAGGGAAATTTATAGCAATACAGGCCTATCTCAAGAAGCAAGAAAAATCTCAAATGAATAACCTAACATTACACCTAAAGGAGCTAGAAAAAAAACAACAAACAAAACCTAAAACCTGCAGAAGGAAGGAAATAATAAAGTTTAGATCAGAAATAAATGAAACAGAAACAAACAAACAAAAACCCAATAAAGCAGATCAATGAAATCAGGAGCTGGTTCTTTGAAAAGATCAATAAGGGCACCTGGGTGGTACAGTTGGGTATGCATCTGACTTTTGGTTTTGGCTCAGGTGGTGAGATTGAGCCCATGTTGGGCTCCGCACTCAGTGCAGAGTCTGCATGAGATTCTCTCTCCTGCTCTCTCTGCCCCTCCTGTTCATGCTCTCTCTCTAACTCTCAAATAAATAAATAAATCTTTTTTAAAAATCAACAAAATATATAAAACTTTAGCCAGACTTATCAAAAAAAAAGAGAGAGAAGACAAAAATAAACAAAATCAGAAGTGAAAGAGGAGAAATAACAGTCAACACCACAGAAATACAAAGGATTATAAGATAATATTATGAAAAGTTATATGGCAACAAATAGGACAAACTAGAAGAAATAGATAAATTCCTAGAAACAACATATAACCTCCCAAAACTGAAGCAGGAAGAAACAGAAAATTTGAATTTGATGATTGCCAGCAATGAAATTGAATCAGTAGTCAAAAATCTCCCAACAAACAAAATCCAGGACCAGACAGCTTCACAGATGAATTCTACCAAATATTTAAAGAAGAGTTAATACCTATTCTCAAACTACTCCAAAAAATAAAAGAGGAAGAAAAACTTCCAAATTCATTCTATAAGGCCAGCATTACCCTGGTATCAAAACCAGATAAAGACACCACAAAAAAGGAGAACTACAAGCCAATATCTCTGATGAACATAGATACAAAAATCCTCAATAAAGTATTAGCAGAACAAACCCAACAATACATTAAAAGAATCATTCACCGTGATCAAATGGGATTTGCTATGGGGATGCAAGGGTGGCTCAATATTCACAAACCAATCAAGGTGATATATCACGTCAATAATAGAAAGGATAAGAGCCATATGATCATTTCAGTAGATACAGAAAAAGCATTTGACAAAGTACAACAACCATTCATGATAAAAACCCTCAACAAGGTAGGTTTAAAGGGAACATACCACTACATAATACAGGCCTTATGTAAAAAACCCACAGCTAACATCATACTCAATTGGGAAAAACTGAAAGCTTTCCCCCTAAGCCATGAACAAGACAAGGATGTCCACTCCCACTACTTTTATTCAAAATAATACTGGAGTCACAGACACAGCAATAAGACAACAGAAAGAAAAAAAGTCACCCAAATTGGTAAGGAAAAAGAAAAACATTCACTATTCACAGATGACATCATACTATATGTAGAAAAACCCTAAAGACTCCCCCAAAAAACTACTAGAAGTGATAGACAAATTCAGTAAGTCACAGGATATGAAATCAATGTATAGAAATAAAAGCAAAGAGGTGAAAGACCTGTATTCTGAACACTATAACACATTCGTGAAAGAAACTGAAGAATGCACAAAGCAATGGAAAGACATTCCATGCTCATGGATTGGAAAAACAAATATTATTAAAATGTCTATTCTACACAATGCAATCTATACATTTAATGCAATCCCTATCAAAATACCAACAGCATTTTTCATAGAACTAGAACAAACAATCCTAAAATTTGTATGGAACCACAAAAGACCCTGAATAGCTAAAGCAATCTTGAAAAAGGAAAACAAAGCTGGAGGCATCACAATTCTGGACTTCAAGTCATATCATAAACCTGTAATAATCAAAACAGTATGGTACTGGCATTAAAAGTAGACATAGGTCAATGGAACAGAATAGAAAACCCAAAGATAAACCAACAATTACATGGTCAATTAATTTTTGACAAAGTAGGAAAGAATATCCAATGGGAGAGACACAGTCTCTTCAACAAATTGTGTTAGGAAAACAGGATAGCTACATACAAAAGAAAGAAACTGGACCATTTTCTTACACCATATACAAATATAAATTCAAAATAGATTAAGAACCTAAATATGAGACCTGAAACCATAAAAATCCTAGAAGAGAACACAGGCAGTAGTTTCTCTGACATCAGTCATAGCAACTTTTTTCTAGGTAGGTCCCCTGAGGCAAGGGAAATAAAAATAAAGTATTGGGAATACACCAAAATGAAAGTCTTCTGCACAGCAAAGGAAACAACAAACACGAGTAAAAGGCAACCAGCTGAATGGGAGAAGATATTTGTAAATGACATATCCAATAAAGAGTTAGTATCCAAAATATGAAAAAACCTTATACAACTCAATACCCTAAAACCAAATAATCTGATTAAAAATGGACAGAAGACATGAAAAGGCATTTCTCAAAAGAAGACATACACATTCCACATTCCTAACAGACACATGAAAAGATGCCCAGCATCCCTCATCTTCTTTTTTTTAATTTTTTATTATGTTAATCACCATACATTACACCATTAGTTTTTGATGTAGTGTTCCATGATTCATTGCATCCCTCATCTTCTAGGTAATGCAAATCAGAATCACAATGAGATATCACCTCATACCTGTCAGAATGGATAAAATCAAAAGATCAAGAAACAAGTGTTGGTGAGGATGTAGAGAAAAAGGAATCCTCTTGCACTGTTGATGGGAATACAAACTGGTGCAGCCACTGTGGGAAAGAATATGGAGGTTCCTCAAAAATTTAAAAATAGAACTACCCTACAATCCAGTAGTAATCACACTGCTGGATTTTTACTCAAAGAATACAAAACCACTAGTTCAAAAGAATATATGCCCCTATGTGTATTGTAGCATTATTTACAATAGCCAAGTTATGGAAGCAGTCCAACTGTTCATTGATAGATGAATGGATAAAGAATATGTGAGATATATATATGTATATATACATATATATAATATATTATTCAGCCATAAAATTAATGAAATCTTGCCATTTGCAACAACACAGATGGATCTAGATAGTACTAAGGAAAATAAGTCAGTCAGAGAAAAACCAGTACCATATGATTTCACTCATATGTGGAATTTAAGAAAAAAAAAAACCAAATGAACAAAGGAAAAAAGAGACAAACCAAAAGACAGACTCTTAACTATAGAGAAAAAAACAGATGGTTACCAGAGGGGAGGTGAGTGGACTGGTGAAATAGGTGAAAAGGATTAAGAGTGCACTTATCTTGATGACCAATGAGTAATATATAGAATTGTTGAATTGCGGGCGCCTGGGTGGCTCAGTTGGTTAAGCAACTGCCTTTGGCTCAGGTCATGATCCTGGAATCCCAGGATCGAGTCCCACATCGGGCTACCTGCTCAGCGGGGAGTCTGCTTCTCCCTCTGACCCTCCCCCTTCTCATGCTCTCTCTCATTCTCTCTCAAATAAATAAATAAAATCTTAAAAAAAAAAAGAATTGTTGAATTACTATACTGTGAACCTGAAACTAATATAACACTGTATGTTAACTACATTGGAATTAAAACTTAAAAATAAAGTGAAAAGTACATATAGTAATATATTGTTTTCATTTTTTGAAAACTGTATTTCAAATGCTTAGTTTCTTTTGGAATCCCGTGTACTTAATTTTATGTATTTGAAGAGACTTTTAGAGAAGGTCAACCTCTGGCATGACAGTGTGAGAAAGTCCACTGAGCCACTCACTATTAAAATGGGGGAAAAATATGTATATACACACACACATACACACATCCATTTAATGCCTCTGGAAATAGTCCTAAGGGCAAAAAAGAAAGAAAGAAATATATTTTCAAGAAAATCTATGGAAATTTATTAAGGAAGTCTGGTATTTGAGCCAAGAGTGCCTCTCCCTCTGCCTTCTCAGTTCAGTGATGTAAGACTACACTCCAGATTGTTGCAGCCAACAGCACAGGGCTCCCTCTCTCTGCAGTTCCCAGCTTGAGAACTTTCTACCCAGGAGGAACGGGCTGTCAGTGTTTCTCATACTGCCCCCAGCTGCCTGTTGTTGAGACTTAAGTCCTGGACAGTGCATTCAAGAGGTGGTGACTCCCTTCTTCTGTTTAACCTCCACTTATATAACAGTGGTTCTACCTTGAGTATGTCACACTGAGAATACTGGGGTCTCAATAGCTCTTGACCCAGTTAATGAGGTGGTGTTTCCATACAAAGGGAGGTAAGACAAGAAGACCTGAGATTGCTCCACCCCCTTCCACTGAGCACTCATCTCCTAGATTGACAGTGTCACTCAAAGAGAAGCTTACCATTTTTCTCACCACCAGTCTAGAGCCCAGGCTCATAGATTTTCCTGAGAGGAGGGAGAGAAGGGGAGAAGCAGGCTGTAAAGCAGATAGCTTCTGTTTTAGGAACTGATGTCCTTTGCAACAGAGCATGAAGAAGTTTAAATCTAAAAACAAGTGGACATTGTGGTGAAGGGAATTGGGAGATTTGTGAATCTAATGTCAATATAGTCTTGACTATAGGTCAGCTAGTTTGCAGGAGAGATCAGGGTAAGGAAAAAGCTGGGAGGAAATCTCATGGGGTCAGAATAAATATTAAGTACTCATCTCAGAAGTAATTCTGATTAGATTAGTTTGCAAAGGAATTCATGCCCCAGGGCATTGTTGTGGCTAGTAGAGCAATCAGCAGGCAATTGGAGTCTAACAGCTGAGTGTGGTCAGGGAAGGAGTAGAAAAGAGCCTACCAGTTACACTATGTTCCCAGGATGACTGTTGTCAGAGCTAAAGCTGTGATTCCCTGAGAAGCAATATAAAAGAATTAACACTGTGGAATGGGGGGGGGGGGACTAGATTCCATTAAAATATTCAGTCAGTAACTAAACAAATAAACAAGCAAAGAAAAATGACAAGCCCTAAAGGGGAAATGCTAGTACTCAGAGTAGCTACAATATTTTATCTAATGTCCAGTTTCCAACACAAACTTGTAAGGCATGCAAAGAAATAGAAAAATATGACCTATGGACTAGAAAAAAGCAGGCAACAGAAAGCCTGAGAGAGTGACCAGCTGGAAATGGAAAAAGGTTTCAAAGTAGCTGTTATACATATGTTGACAGAACCAAAGGAGAGCTTGATTAAAGACGTAGGGAAAGAGATGTTGCCAATGCTGCATCAAATAGAGAATATCAATAAAAAGATAGAAATTTTCAAGAAGAACCAAGTGAAAATTCTGGAATGTAAAATAACTGAAACAAAAACAAATTCTTTAGAGGAGTTTAACAATGGATTTGAACTGACAGGAGAAAGAATTTGCAAACTTGAAGATAAATCAATACAGATTATGTAAGCCAAAAAAAAAAAAAAAAGCTAGAAAGAAGGGTAAAGAAAAATAACATCTCAGAGAGATGTGGGACCTCATGAAGCACATCGACATACATGTGACGGGAATACCAGAGAAGAGAGAGAGAAAGAAAAAATATTTGAAGAAATAATAGCTGAAAACTTCCCAGATTTGTTGATCAAACAATAACCTACATGTCCAGGAAGCTCAATGAACTCCAAGTAAAATAAATTCAAAGAGACATACAAACAGAGACATTATTGTAAAAATGATGAAAGTCAAAGACAAGGAGAAAATCTTTTTTTTTTTTAATTTTTTTATTGTTATGTTAATCCCCATACATTACATCATTAGTTTTAGATATAGCGTTCCATGATTCATTGTTTGTGCATAACACCCAGTGCTCCATGCAGAACGTGCCCTCCTCAATACCCATCACCAGGCTAACCCATAAGGAGAAAATCTTAAAAGCAGCAGAGAAAAATGGCACATCATTTTCAAAAGAGCCCCAATAAGAATAATATCTGACTTCTTAGCAGAAACAATGAAGGCAAGAAAGCAGTGGGATAAGATATTCAAAATGCTCAAAGAAAAAAACAGTCAACAAAGATCCCCATATCCAGAAAAGCTATTATTCAATAATGATTGTGAAGTAAAGACTTTCCCAGATAAACAAAAACTAAGATAATTTGCTGTTAGTAGAATCACCTTACAAGAAATACTAGGAGCACCCGGGTGGCTCAGTCAGTGGACGTCTGACTCTTGGTTTCAAGTCAGTTCATGATTCCATGGGTCATGGAATCAAGCTCTACCTCAGGCTCCATGCTCAGTGGGGAGTCTGCTTGGGGATTCTCTCCCTTTGCTCCTCCCCCTACTCATGCTCACTCTCTCTCTCCCTCTCTCTCTAAAATAAATAAATAAATCTTTAAAAAAACCGAAAGAAAGAAATCCTAAAGGAAGTTCTTCAGGCTGAAAGCAAGTCATGCCAGATGGTAATTCAAGTCCACATGAACAAACAAAGAGCATCAGTAAAGGTAATTATGTAATTATAAAAGATAATTAATGCTTTTTATTCATTCTTTTCATAACTCATTTAAAAAGCAATTGTGTAAAATAATATGTATATAATGTGTTGTTAGACCTACGACATGTAGAAATGTAATACTGTGTAATATATTTACCAAAACAGCACAATGGAGGTGGGTGGCAGAAAAGCTGTAATGGGCTAAAGAAATGACAACGGATGGTAAAATAACAATTATAACAATGTATGAGTGTGTTTGTACTGTTGATAGCCATTGTTAAATGTAACATGTATAAGAATAATGTCCCAAGAGGAGATAAAAGTGGAGTAGAGCTATACAGGAGTAATATTTCTATGTATTACTTGAATTAAGCTAGTATAAATCTGAAGCAGCTTTTGAAAACTTAAGATGCAACCACTAAAAATAATATCAAAAATAAGTAAACATATCATTCATGAAATTAAAATGCTCCAGTAGAAAATATTCACTCTATGCAAAAGAAAGCAGTAAAGGTGGAATAGAGAGGGAAAGAGACAGAAAACAAAAATTATGATAATAGATCTAAGTCCAACAATATCAACAATAACATTAAATGTGAATAAATTAAATAATTCAAAAAAAAGGCAAAAATTGTCAGAATAAATTTAAAAAACATGATCTAACTATATGATGTCTACATTGTCCATACTTCAGATTCAAAGACAAAATAGTTTGACAGTAAAAGGATGGCAAAGGATATATCATGCAAATAGCAATAAAGGAAAACTTGGGGGGTGCCTGGGTGGCTCAGTTGGTTAAGCATCTGCCTTTGGCTCAGGTCATGATCTCAGGATCTTGGGATCGAGCCCCACATCAGGCTCCCTGCTCAGCAGGGAGTCCACTTGTCCCTCTCCCTCTGCCCTCACCCCTGCTCATGCACTCTCTTGCTCTCTCTCTCTGTCTTTCTCTGCTCTTCTCTCAAGTAAATAAAATCTTAAAAAAAAAAAAAACAAAGAAAACACACACACACACACACACACACAAAATGAAGGAAAACTAGGGTGACTATACTACTATCAGACAAAATGGAATTTAAAACAGAAAATGTACTAGAGATAAAGAGGGACATTTTATAATGACAAAAGTGTCAATCTGTCAGAAAGATATAACATTTATAAACATATATGCACCAAATAACAGAGCACCAAAATACATGAAGCAAAACCAACAGAAATGAAGGGAGAAGTTGACAATTCAACAATAATGGTTGGAGATTTCAATACCCTACTTTTAATGATGGATAGAACAAAAAGACAGAAGATCAATGAAGAGATAGAAGACTTGAACAATACTGCAAACCAACTAGAACTAACAAATATCTATAGAACAACCTAGTGAACAATAACCTAAAATACATTTTTCTCAAATGCACATGAAATATTCTCCAGAATAGATCCTATGCTAGGCCATAAAACAAACCTAAATAAATTTAAAAGGGTAAAAACAATATAAATTATGTCCTCTGACCACAATGGGATGGAATTAGAAGTCAATACATGGAAAATTTTGGGGAAACCCAAACATATGTGAAAATCAACAGCACGTTTCTAAATAACCAATGTATCAAAGAAGAAACAAAAGGGAAACCAGAAAATACTTTGACATGAATAAAAATCAAGATAAACCCTACTAAAATTTATGGGATGCAGCTGAAACAGTTCTTAGAGGGAAATTTATAGCTCTAAAATGCCTACATTAAGAGATAAAAGAGTTCTCATATCAATAACCTAAACTACCACCTTAAGGCACTGAAAAAAAGAGAGCAAACTAAACCAAAAGCAAGCAGGAGGAAGAAGTTAGAGTAGAGCAGAAATTAATGAAATAGAGAAAAAAACAACAGAGAAAATTAATGAATCCAAAAGCTGGTTCTTTGAAAAGATTAGCAAAACTGACAAAACTTTAGCTAGTTTGACTAAGAAAAAAAAAGAAGACTACTAAATTAGAAGTGAAAGAGTCGATATTACTACTGACCTTACAGAAATAAAATGTATTATAAAGGAATGCTATGAACAATTTTATGCCAACAAATTGGATAACTTGGCTGAAATGAACAAATTCCTAGAAATACAAACTACTGAAACTGACTCAAGAAAAAAAAAGACAACATGAATATACCTATAACAAAGGAAGAGATTGATCAGTAATCAAAAACTACCCATAAAGAAAAGCCTGGGCCCAGATGTCTTCACTACTGAATTCTACCAAACGTTCAAAGGATTAATACGAATTCATCACAAATTCTTCCAAAAAGTAGAATAGTGGTGAACAATTTCTAAATCATTCCATAAGGCCAGTATTGGCCTGATTCTAAACCGACAAAAATATATCACAAGGAAACTACAGACCAATATCTCTTATAAATATGGATACAAGAATCCTCAACAAAATACTAACAGACTGAATCCAACAACATATAAAAAGAATTAAACATCAAAACTAAGTGGGATATAGCCTAGGGATACAAGATTGTTTTAACATCCAACAATCAATTAATGAAATACATCACATAAATAGGATAAAATTGCATAATCACTTCAGTAGACACAGAAAAAGCATTCGACAAAATGCAACACCCTTTCATGATAAAAAAAAATTACTCAACAAACTAAGAATAGAAGAAAAGTTCCTCAGCCTGATAAAGAGCATCTATGAAATCCCCACAGCTAACATACTTGATGGTTAAAGACTGCATGCTTTCCCCCCTAAGAACAGGAATAAGACAAGGATGTCCACTCTTGCTATTTCTATTCAACATTATACTGGAGGTTCTGTCCAGGACAATTAGGCAAGATAAAGAAATACAAACCATTAAGATTGGACAGGAAGAAGTAAAACTGTCTATTCACAGATCACATGGTTTTATATATAGGCAATCCTAAGGAAGCCACTTAAAAAAAAAAACTATTAAAACTAATAAATGAGTTGGGCAAGGTTGTAGGATACAGATGAATATACAAAAATCAATTGTATTTCTATCCACTTGCAATGAACAATCTGAAAATGAAAATAAAAAAAACAATTCTATCCACAGTAGCATAAAAAGAAAAAATACTTAGGAAAAAATTCAACGAAAGAAGGGCAAAACTTAGGTAACTACAAAGTATTATCAAAAGAAATTATAGATCTAAATAAATGGGAAAATATGCCATGCTCATGGATTCTAAGACTTAACATTTTTAATTCAGCAATGCTTCCTTAAGTGATATACAGATTCAGTGCAAACTCTGTCAGAATCCCAGCTGAATTCTTCGTAGAAACTGACACTGATTCTAAAATCTGGCAAGGTATCCAGAATAGCCAAAACTGTCCTGAAAAAGAAGAAGAAAGTAGGAAGATTCACACTTCCCAATTTCAAATCTTACTCCATAGCATCAGTAATCAAGACAGTGTGATACTGGCAAAAGGATAGAAATATAGGTCGATGGAGAAGAATTGAAAGTGCAAAAATAAACCCATACATCTATTGTCAACTGATTTTCAGCAAGGGTGCCAAGACTATTCACTGGGGAACAAATAGTCTTTTCAGCAAATTGTTGGTATAACTAGATAGCAACATGTAAAATAATGATTTTAGATGTGTAACCTCACACCATATACAGAAATTAACTCAAAAGGATCAAAGACCTAAATATAAGAGCAAAAGCTATAAATCACTTAGAAGAAAGGAAAACATAGGGGTGAATCTTCATGACCTTGGATTTGCCAACAGATTTTTACATACCCAAAGCATGGGCACAAAAAGAAAAAATAAATTAGACTTCACCAAAATTAAAAACTTTCATGTCAAAGGATTAAGTAAGTGTAAAGACAACCCACAGAACATGGAAAAATTTTGTAAATCACATAGCTGATAAGGGGCTTTTATCTAGAAAATGTAAAGAACTCCTAAAACTCAATAATAAAATGCAAATACCCAGTTAAAAATGGGCAAAGGATCTGAATAGACTTTTCTTCCAAGAATATATACAAATGGCCAATAAGCACATGAAAAGATGCTCAACGTCATTAGTCATTAAAGAAATGGAAATTAAAACCACAAGGATATAACACTTCACATCCTCTAGGATGGCTAGAATCAAAAAGTCAGATAACAAGTGTTGGCAATGATATGGAGAAACAGAACCCTCATATTCCACTGGTGACAATGGTCCAGCCACCTTGGAAAAAAGTCTTGACCGTTCCACAAATGATTAAATATCGAGTTACCAAATGACCCAGCATGTCCACCCTTAGGTATATACTCAAGAGAAATGAAAGCCCATATGTCCACACAGAAGCTTGCACACAAATGTTTATAGCAGCATTAATCATAGTAGCCAAAAAATTAAAAAAAAAAACCCTCAAAAGTCCATTAAAGGACAAATGAATAAACAAAGGTGATATATCCATACAATGGAATATTATTTGGCCATAAAAAGGAGTGAAATATTGATACATGCTAATGTATGCACTATGCAAATATTATGATAAGTGAGAGAAACCAGTCACAAAAGACCACATATTATTCGGTTCCATTCACATGTGTGTTAATTTCCTAGGCCTACCATAACAAAGTACCACAAACTGGGTGGCTTAAAACAGAAATTTATTGTCTCACAGTTCTGGAAGGTAGAAGTCTAAAATCATGATATCATCAGGATCATACTTCCTCTGAAACATGCAGAGTTGAATTTTTCCTTGCTTCCTATAGATGCTGGCTGGCGTTTGGAAGCCATCCTTTGTATTCCTTGGTCTGCACCACTTCAATCTTTGCCTCTATCATCACATGGCTGTTTTCTCCCTGTGTCTCCACATCATCTTCCCTCTGTATGTGTCTGTGTCCAAATTTCCCTCTTATAAAAACACCAGCCACATTAGATTAGGGACCCACCCTACTCTAGATGACCTCTTTTTAACTAATTGTATCTGCAATGATCCCACTTCCAAATAAGGTCACATTCTTAGGTACTGGGGGGCTAGGACCTTTTTTTTTTTTTAAGTCACAATTCAACCCTTAACAATGTGAAAATCCAGAATAGGGAAATTTATAAAGACAGAAAGTAGGTTATTCATTGCTTAGGGCTAGGGGGTATAGCTCAGTGGTAGAGCATTTGACTGCATTGCTTAGGGCTAGAGACAGGGGTGAGGGGACAGGGGATAATAGCTAAATGATATGTGGTTTCTTCTCTAGGTGTTGAGAATGTTCTACAATTGACAGTGCTAATGGTTCCATGTATCTGTGAATATGCTAAAAACCACTGAATTATACACTTTTTTTTAAAGATTTTATTTATTTGACAGAGAGAGACACAGAAAGAGAGGGAATACAAGCAGGGGGAGTGGGAGGAGAAGCAGGCCTCCTGCTGAGCAGGGAGCCCAGTGCGGGGCTTGATCCCAGGACCCTGAGGCCATGACCTGAGCCGAAGGCAGACGCTTAACGACTGAGCCACCCAGGCGCTCCTGAATTATACACTTTTAAAAGGGTGAATTGTATTGTACGTGGATTAAACCTCAATAAAGCCATTTTTAAAAAGAAAGGAAAAAATATTTTTAAGAAATTGCCCAGTAGTTGGTGTGTTTTTTGGGGGCGGTACATATTGTTTATTGATAAAGTTTTGTGTGTGTGTGTAGTATTCTCTTGGATGTCAGTAAAATTAATAAAACATCTTTTTGGGGAAAGGGATCTGTGACTGAAGCAACTCGTGATAAATGTGGACAGGGTTGTAGACACACAAGTAAGAGAGACCAACATCAATAGTAGTTGGTAAAAATGTTAATCAAGCCCTCTCAGTAGAAGAAAAGGATGACAAAATTTACCTTTTGTCTATAAGACCACTGCAAGAAATATTTTACCTCAAAACACATGTCCTTGTACACAGCCTCCAATTACAAATAGAAATTTAGCAGGAAAAACAGAAGAATCTTTCATACACAAAAAGTCTTTGAAAACTCTCAGATATGATGATAAGGAGTATTTTCTGTGGGTCCAGAGAAAAAATTCTATCGCTGTAATTATTTGTCGTGAATTCTTTTTTTTTTAATTTTTTTATTGTTATGTTAATCCCCATACATTACATCATTAGTTTTAGATATAGTGTTCCATGATTCATTGTTTGTGCATAACACCCAGTGCTCCAAGCAGAACGTGCCCTCCTCAATACCCATCACCAGGCTAACCCATCCTCCCACCCCCCTCCCCTCTAGAACCCTCAGTTTGTTTTTCAGAGTCCATCGTCTCTCATGGTTCTTCTCCCCCTCCGATTTCCCCCCTTCATTCTTCCCCTCCTGCTACATTCTTCTTCTTCTTTTTTTCTTTCTTAACATATATTGCATTATTTGTTTCAGAGGTACAGATCTGAGATTCAACAGTCTTGCACAATTCACAGCACTGTAAGTCGATTTCTTAAACTTATCTCTGCCGACGTCCACATAAAACTGCCCATTCTCCCAACTCTGCCACATTCTCAACCAGTTTTCCCTCTAAAGTATAAATTCTGTGGACTGCCCCACTCCTCAGAGTTATTTTTTCTGTGACCATTTGTAGTACATGATTCCACAGATTCAAGGTTTTTCTAAGGATGAGGAGGTGAGAAGCTTGACTTATGAGGCCCCTGTTTGCAATCAAGAAAAGAGTGCATGGCTCCTGAAGCTGTTTTCTTTCCTTTTTTTTTTTTTTAAGATTTATTTATTTATTTGAGAAAGAGAGAGAGAACACAGGGGGAGGGGCAGAGGAAGAGGGAGAGAGACTCCCTGCTGAGTGTGGAGCCCTACACAGGGCTGCATCACACAACCCTGTGGTCACATCCTGAGCGGAAACCAAGAGTCCGCCGCTTAACCGACTGCACCACCCAGGCGCCCCATGAAGTAGTTTTCTAAAGCAGTGGACACATTGATCCTACTGTGCATTACTGGCTTGATCTTTAAAAGCAAAAAAATGCAAATAAATGCACCCTGATGTTTATAGCAGTATTATCTACAATAGCCAAATTATGGAAACAGCCCAAGTGTCCATTGACTGATGAATGGATAAAGAATATGGGATATGGAATCTTATTTAGCCATAACAAAAAAAATCTTGCCATTTGCAATGACATGGATGGAACTAGAGTATTATGTTAAGCAAAATAAGTCAGAGAAAGACAAATACCATATGATTTCACTCATATGTGGAATTTAAGAAACAAAACAAATGAGCATAATGGGGAAAAAAGAGAGAGGGAGGCAAACCAAGAAACAGACTCTTAACTATAGAGAACAAACTGATGGTTACCAGACAAGAAATTGTCCAGTACTTTCACCAGACTTCCCAAGGGCCCATGGTACTTCAAAAAAAAAAAACAAAAACAAAAACAAATCTAATCCAAAGCTACTTTAACAAGTAAAGTTTAGTGGACCTAAGGCTGTATGGTCCAGTATGGTAGCCATTAATCACATGCAGCTATTTACATTTGATTTTAATTTAATAAATTTAAATAAAATTATAAAATTAAATTAAAAATTCACTTCATCAGTCATACTAGGCACATTTCAAGTGCTTAATAGCCACTTATGGCTAGTGGCTACTGAAGCACAGATAAAGGACATTTCCATCATCACAGAAAGTTCTATTAAACAGCACTGCTCTTGCTCCGTTCTCTGCCCCACTCCATTGCTCAGACCCAACTACCACCAAATTAGGTGTAAAGACCGATGGATTTCTTACAAAGTCGACATCAGTATCAATTATAGAATGTTACTGTGCTCTGGAACTTCACATACGTTATTTCTTTTAATCTTCCAACAGCACCATAGTGGGATATTTCCTATGTAAAAATGAATTTCTAAAGCTAGGCAGACTTCAAATTGGAGCTAAAACCTCCCATCACTTCAAGAAATGGGATCAGGGTTCGCAAGAAAGAAATCAGAGATAGACTGGAGAAGTCCTGCAACCCAAATTTAAAAGCTGCCAGGTAGTTCAGCACAGGTGATACATGCTTGGTTGGAATATTGGAGGCTGAATGCAGATTTGAGCTGAATATAAAATGCCACTAATAGGAGGGAAAGGAACACCAGCTGATTCACGAAATTGACTTGCGTCATCTTGCCACTCTATTTGAATCACTCCCATATTGTTTGGTTTACAACTGTGGTTGTAACAATAGCATTAACTACAACAACGGCACAACTATACAATTTAGCCAAGATTTAATGAAAAGGCTGTCTACTGGCTTGTGGGACTGCCAGCCTGTAATTTTAAACTTATATTGTGCCTTTTAGAAACGAATGCATTTCCCACCCTAAAGCCAGGTTGTAGATATATTTTCCAGCTCTCCTTTTCTTTTTCACACTGAAATGTACTCCTTGACATACATTATAATTTATAAATATTGGAAACAGCCAAAATATGAAAGTAAAGTTAGGAGCAAATTTGACAATGTAAAGAAATTGCATCATTTCAAGCTTTCAACAAGAAGTGTTAATAGTGCATTTGTCACTGTCATTTGGATCACAGTGGGCTCTTCAGAGTAACAGACATTTTCTTGTGAAAGAGTAGCATGGTTTTTTTTTTAAAGCAGTTCTTTAGTTAATAACACAAATGCTTGTTCAGACAAGTCATGATGACCTTTAGTAATGATTTAATAAATGACTCAGAGGTAGACCACCAGTGAGAGTCAGATGTTCTGTTATTGCCAAAACAATTTTCCACTTTACTCTTTTATTCTTTAAAAAATAAGAAGAAATGACATATTAATTATATTTTTTTCTACTTGTAAGACATCACTCTGAGTTTCATGATTTGAAGGAACTTTCCTGATTGGTTAATTTATATCAAAGCTGCTTCTCCTGTTGCTTCACATAATACCTTGGTCATAAACAAGGAGTATAAAGGAGTAATTCTCATCTATCAGAAAGAAAGTAAAGAAGGAACTGAATTTAGCATTTTTTTGGAACCTAATGTACATCAAGCATTTGAGCAGTGCCTTTTATTAATCTCCCTTTCTCTATATCTTGAAAAAATTCTTTGCAGTAAAGTGCATATAGTGCACTAATCTTAAATGCACAGCTCAATGAGGTTTTCCATATGTCTATACTCTAGTAACTATGACCTAGATCAAGGGTCAGCAAACTTTTTTTGTAAAGGCCAGAGAGTAAATATTTTAGGCTTTGCAGGCCATATGGTCTCTGTCACAACTATTCAACTTTGTCTTTGTAACACAAAAGCAGTGTTAGACAATATGTAAACAATATGTGGCTATATGCCAATAAACACTTAGGGACACTGAAATATGAATTTCATATGATTTTCACATGTCATGAAATATTCTATTTTTTATTTTTTCCCAAATACTTAAAATATAAAATTATCCTTAGCTTCCCAGATGTACAAAAACTAAGTGGTGGCCCAATTTGGCTCGGAGGCTATAATTTGCTGACCCCTGTCTTAGATCAAGAGACAAAGCATTTCAAGCCCCAAAGAGGTCTCCCTCAAGCCCCTTCCCAGTTAATACCCTCCCTGCAGAGGTAACCGTCATTCTGACTTCTATTACCATTCATTACATTTGCCTGTTCTTGAACTTCATATGAATGGAAGCATACAATACGTATTCTTTTGTGTCTGACTTCTTTCATTCATAATTCCTGTTCATGGGATTCAACCATGTTATGTATCAGTAATTCATTCACTATTGTTGCATAGTATTCTTCTGTATGAATATATAATTAGTTATCAATAATTTATTTACTCGCCCAACTATGTATATTTGGATGGTTTCCTGTTTGGAGCTATTATGAGTAAAGCTGCTCTGAACACTTTTGCACACATTTTTTGGTACATATAAGCATTCATTTCTTCTGTATGTGTGTGTGCATGCATGGGTGCGTGTGTGTGTGTGTGTGTGTGTGTGAATAGTGGCTGCAGACTATTAGATCTGATTGGTCGTCAGAACCACTTACAGTGTGTGGACTTGTGAGACTGTCTGAGCCTCTTTTTTTTCATTTTTACATGGTAACTATTACAGCGTCCAGTGTTAGACAGCAGTGGGAAGGTTCCTGGCAGAGTAGGTAAGATGGAGAATTTCCTGCTGAAGTGAGCACCCCCCACCAAGAGCACAGAGAAGATCTTAAGACTGCAATGAGTGCCAGGCATACAGACACTAGAAATGGGGTACATCCAGCCCCTGTATCTGCCTTACATGGGGAATAAGCCCAGAAAGCACATAGAACAGCAGGGTTGCCAAGGGAATACGAATGTCAGGCATTGGAGATCTGGAAAACTGCTGGTCAATTCATCATGTCGATCCCATGTCAGCCCCAGCTCCCATGCTCCTATGATTCCCAAACAATTAAATTTGGTAAATATAATGGGAAAAAATATATTTTCTATAGTCAGATTAAAGTATTTGCCTCTGAGCAGCAGGTACTGCTCAGAGTAGTTGCCTCTGAAAAGGAGATACTAAAATTTAATTTCCAATTTTTATGGAACACAAAAGAAACAAACATTGAAAGCTTCCAGTGGGGAAGAAAACAAATGAGGGTGATTTTTCTCTTCCCTTATCACCATTATTTTCCTCAGTTTTTCTCCATCATTTTGTCTCTTTGTCACTCCCTCTCTGCTGTTTTCTTTAGTCTCTCTGTGTGTGTCTCTCTTTGTATATCTCTCACTCTATTTCTTTGTATGTACCTCTCTCAATTTGTCAGTCTCATTCTTACCCTTTCTCAGTTTCACTCTGTAATATGTGTGTCACTGTTTCTGTCTTGCTGTCTTTCTTTGTCACTGTTACTCACTATATTTCTTTATCTCTTCTCTCTCTCTCTCTCTCTCTCTGTGTATCTGTGTATGTGTGAATGTCAGTCACTCTCTGTGTCTTTCTCTGTGTCTCTATGTGTTGGCATTTGTTTCTTTGTATGTGTCCCTTTCTATGAGTGTCTCTATCTCTCTCTCAAACCACACATATTCATTCGCTCACACACACATACACACAGGGCGGTCTGCTAGCCACAGAGAAAACAAAGCAAAGTATTCTGGAACATTGCACCTATTCAGAAAGAAGTGCGGTAAAATGGAAACCGCTAAATAAGAGTGGGAGTACTTTCACCCTCATTCTGTTTGTTCAAATCTCAAGATCAAAATGGTCTAAATGCAAATTCCTATTGAGGTTTTGACTGAGGCCACTCTTTTTAAATAAGCCAGTAGGATTAGCCTTAAATATTGGGGAAATATGAGAATGCCTATAGAGTGTGATTCGAGGAAGCCCACACACAGCACAATCTGCCACAGTGCTGTCACGCTATCTTAAGTCATTTATTTCACTAGCTTCACCATTGCCTTCTTCCCACTTTTCTCTTTGTAAATTCAAATATTCCTGGGATAGAATATAATAAAGATACTCCCAATGAGGTGTTAGTAGCTTGTGAGAGCCAAGAGAAGCTCCCACTGACCACCTGGGATGGGGCATGTGTGTGCATATTCACAGAAATGTTTCTTTTATTAGAGGCACAAGGGGGTAGAAAATGAAAGTGAAGATGAAAGAAAATTAGGAGATCCATATCACTTGTTGAGTGAACTTGACGAAGACACTTACTCCCTGTAGACCTCAGTTTTTCCAGTCAGAAAATATGGGGGAAGGAATGGTAAGGAAATAGACTAAGTTTCAGGCCCCTTGACCTCTACTTTAATCAGAGACTTTCCTCTTTGACCAGGTTCCTATGTTGGGTTTTCAAGTAAAATTTTGATTGAAGAAATTCAAAGAAAAGAGATTTGAAAAAAATTACTGCACTAGGTAATCTCTAAATTTCCTTATTAGTCAGAATGTCTCTGATTCTAACCCTAAAGCCCAAAGGCATGGGACTATCTCCAGAAATTAGGTGTGTCTCAATTAAGAAAACATATGCTTGAAAAGCATGCCAAATGATTTTGTTAGTCTGTAATTCTTCAATTTGTGTATTTGATTAATTTTGATATACTCTTTTAAACTCTTTCAATTGACCCTCAGTCATGTTACAGTTATTCGTGCAGACTTGTAAGCAGAAATTTGTAAAAAAATTCTATTTTCCCTTTGAGTTGTATTCTAGTGTCAAAAGTGCCACAGAAAAAATTGGAACCCCAATATGAACAAAATACATTTAGAATGCAGCCCAGATTTCATTTAAAAGCAAACACTTTTCTGAAAAATATTGGTTTATGTCTATACTACATTAAATTTGATTGTGCCACCATTAAAATACCCTGTTAATTTGGCACTTGGGGAAATAGAAGGGGGCCCTCGGACCTTTTTATCTTCCTAAAGTCACAAATAGAAGCCATCATAGTCTCATTTTTAATAGTCTCTAGAATACTTCCCTTTGAAATTTCCAGGCAATGGCTTTCCTTCTGATCTTGCCTTGAAAGTTGCCAGGTACGGGTCTTTATTTCTGAATCCAATAACTTCATCCCATTCAGTACACTCTGCTAGTGAATAATTTGTTGCTCCTTTCCAAGCATGGTGTTTGTAGGAACTCTAAAGCACAAAATCCAGACTAGTTTGAAGTAGCCTCATAACCTTGTTGAGCAATTTTAGTGCCTTTCAAAGTTATTCCCTTCAAATTTACTTCTAATCATTTTGTAAATAAAAGCTGCTCCCTTATCTCCCTAGCTTTGGCTTGCTGAACAACTTCAAGGAACCCTTCCATGAATCCTTTTGTTAAAGCTGAAAAATCTTACAATTGGAAGAAGTAGTAGTTCCTAGCTTATGGTTTTAGGAAAAGTAGTAGTTTCACATCAGTTGACTCTCCTAGTAACTGAAGAAAATCTCCACAAATATCATATTATGTTTCTATGCCAAGGCATAGCTCTATTCTGAGTGGCAGAGAAGCCCTCTAAGGCTGTAAGGTAAACTATGGTGGAATGTTCCTTTTTGCCAGTTACCCACATTTTCTCCATGCTGTCAGAGATAGAGGATAAGGATTTATGGGAGTTCACAGATCCTGGCCTCCGAATGGTTGAGAGAGACTTTGGAAAGAACTTAGCCCCCTTTCTTCCCATTCTTGCTTATTGCTCAGGGGGAAAATATTGCTGAGCCAGTGATAAAGGAAGGGTGGAGGAAGGCTAGTTCAAATTGTCAGGAAACTTTAATTATAAGCTCTTCAAAAAGAAATTAAGTATGGTTGTTTGCTTTCATACATCATGAAATGAAATAAGCTGAAGAAGGGCTTCCTTGTAGGACTTCCTCTAGGGAACTGCTTCCAGAGATTGGTAGAAAGTTCAACTAATTAGTTTAACAATTACACATAAACAAAGGGGGTACTTTCAAAGTATTAGACAATGCATGGAAAATTGGTGTTTTAAGGAATTTTATGAATCTTTGCAGGAAAATCTTGTTTACTATTATAATTAGCTTAGCAAATTGGCTTCTTAGAGCATAAAAATAAAGTAGGCTGTTTCCTCAATTTTCACTAATTCTGAATTAATGGATTCTAAACTAAGACCATTTGAGATTTGGCTCTGCTTATGTCTATTCAGTTCTTTCCCTACACCTCCTAATCCTCATCCCCAAACAGGCTTGGGTTTTTCTTTTTATTATTATTGATAGTAACTCTTGCATAGAAGGCAACCAGAGAAATGAATATTTTTGTTGTTGTTCACCATTACTCCTTTTGGAGAATTAGCAGAACAAAGCACTCATCCCACACACCATGTGACATAAGGAAGTGGGTCTAAAATGCTGATCCTTCTAATGAGATTGTACCTGTATCTGTAATGAAAAAGCACTCCTCACAAACTAATTGTGTAAACCAGAGAAATATTAGCCTACTTCAGTTCAAAGACCTCAGCAGCAGCATTTGTATCCCCAAACTGAATATCCTAATTATAAATGAGCCACACTTATTTGTCAAACACTTAGAGATCTCTAAAAACATATAGCTTTGCCTTTTATCCTTTTGTCTTAGTCACTGGGATTACTTTATGTACTTGAAAGTAATGAGATTGCATTTTCTCCCACCAAATATCCTATCACTCATACTTTTCATTTAAGGCAGACTGACCTTTCCCCCCAATTAGAACAAATTAGTGACGTTTTACTTCATCTCAAAACCCCTGAGCCATTGTAAGAGCAGAGTCAATGGTGGGGCTCTAATAGGGCCTTGAAAGCTGAGCAGAAGAGAAAGAAGCAAAGAGAGCAGAAGGAGTAAAGGAAGTGGGGGTGGGGGTGCAAAGGATGGTGACAGAGGGTGGGGTCCTGGTGCCAGTGGTTAGGAATCAAAGGAAATGAAAGAGAAATGAGGTGGCCTGGAGACAAGGGAGAAAAGCCTAGGGATTGCAGAGAGGGCAGGGTGTTGAGACTGAAAAAGGAGCAAGAAAGAATGAGGAGACAGGTGTGAGGTGCATTGAGCCTCAGAATGGTGGGAAGTGGGGAGGGTGATGAGGGGGCTGCCCCATCTGTTTTTAACTGGTTCCCTTGCTCCTTCTCTATACAGGAAAGAGCTCTCACTGGCTCAGTGGTTCTTGATCTTTCTTTCTGTCTCAGGGCCCCATCTCTTTTATAAATGGGAATACAGAAGGATAAAAAGGTAGATAAGGGATTGCCCAGGGCTCTATGCTGTTGCAAAAAGAGGATGGTGCTAGAGTCAGACAGTTTAATATTAAGTTCACTGTGAGGTCTGGCATGCTACCTGATGCCTCAGAAGTTCACTCTCCTCATTCAAAATCAAGGGCAAATAATACTATTCTCTAAAATTGTGACTAGTATCAAATAAAGTCATATGCAGGCAAGTGCCCAGCAGAGGATCTGGTGTATAGCCAGGGCTCAGTAGGTTAGCTATGGATCCTCACGCCAACTTTCATAAATATACAGAACTATTTATGGCCCTTAATTGTACAGAGTATGCATGATTTCCTCTCCTTGCTGAACCTGTTTAAGTCTGAAATAACATACTAGAGACTAGAGAGTCAGATGACCGGAGAGTCATTCCTACCGTTTAAAGTACTATTTGCAGACAATTCTCTTTCAAATTTGACCATCCTACATGTGACAACAAGAAAAACACTTATTTTCTTCTCTGTGCCATATACTTTCTATCCAATCCCGTGCTTCTTAAACAGTGAACATTTAACCCTTGGAAGAAAGGAAAGCAATAGGATAGATATGACATATCTTCTTGGAGTTTCAATTTTACTTCCAGATTTAGAGGAAAGCAGTGAAGTAATTTAACCAATACATAATTGAAAACATTATTATTACATTCAAACAACCACAAATACACCATGGAATAGAAAGGGATTTGAGTGAATTTTAAAGATGAAGCATGACCATGAGACTTCAAAGTAATTTTCCACTGAGACCACTTTGCGCTTTGCACTTAGACCCTCTAGGAATCAAGATCAGTCTTGTTACAGTTAGATAGGCTAACCTGCCATAACAAACAGACACAAAATTAAAGTGCCTCAACTGCATGAGAAGTTTATTCCTTATTCACATTAGAGTGTAAGGTGAGTGTTCCTGGTCAGCAGGTGGCTTTCCTCCATGTAGAGATTCAGGACCCAGGCTGCCTCCAGTTCAAGATTTTATTATTCCCTAGGCTAATGTTTCCCAAATTTTAACGTGCATTTAAATTACCCATGGATCCCGTTAAAATGCAGATTGTGATTCTGTAGCTCTAGGTGGGGGGGGAGGAGGGCTGAGATTCTGCATTTCTAATGAGATTCCAAGGACTCAGATGTTACCGATCTAAGGAATTTACTTTGAGAAGCAAGGCCATAAACCAATGGTTATCAAACCTGACTGTACATTACAGGGGCCTAGTGAACTTCCAAAAAAGATTTATTTATTTATTTGAGAGAGAGAGAGGGGAGGGGGAGGGGCAGAGGGAAACAGAGAGAGAGTCTTAAGCAGACTCTGCACTGAGTGAGGAGCCCGACAGATGGCTTGATTTCACTATCCTGAGATCCCGACCTAAGCCCAAAGAGTTGGATGCTTAACCGACTGCACCACCCAGGCGCCCCCTGGTGAACTTTTTAAATATCAATTTTGTTGACATAATTTATAAAAAATAAACTGCACCTATTTAAAGTGTACATTTCTATGAGTTTTTAAAAATGTATTTACCCACGTAGTTATCATAATCAAGATATAGATTATTTTGATCACCAAAAAAAGTGCTCATGTGCCCCTTTACAGTCAATGGCGCTCATGCCCATCTCCGGGCAACAGCTGATGTGCTTTCCATCATTATAGATTATTTTGACTTTTCCAGAACTTTACATTAATGGAATCATACATTCCTGGCTTTATTCACTTAGCATAATGTTTTTTTTTCAGATTTATCCATGCCATTGTATGCTTAATTTGTTCTTTTTTTCGTTACTGAGTAGTATTCTGTTATAGAACTATACTATAATTTATTTATCTATTCACCTAATGATGGGCATTTGGCTTTTTTCCCAGTTGTGTGTGATTGTGAATAAAGCTTCTATGAATATTCATGTACAACAGTTTCAGTGAACAAGTTTTCTTTTTTCTTTTTTCTTGAGTAATTACCTAGAAGTGGACTTGCTAGTCATATAGAAGATGTATGTTTAATTAATTTTTTTAAAGATTTTATTTGTTTCTTTGAGAGAAAGAGAGAGTGAGAGAGAGCACAAGCGGGGGGGAGCGGCAGAGGGAGAGGGAGAAGCAGGCTCCCTGCTGAGCAGGAAGCCTGATGTGGGGCTTGATTCCCAGGACCCTAGGATCATGACCTGAGCCGAAGGCAGACACGCTTCACCGGCTGAACCACAGAGGCACCCTGATGTGTGTTTAATTTAAAAGAAACTGTCAGATTTTTCCTGAAGTGGCTGTGCCATTTTACATTCCCACTAGCAGTGTAGGAGAGTTCTGGTTGCTCTGCATTCTCACCAATATTTGGAACTGTCAAGCTTTATAATCTTAGGCATTTTAATGGCTGTGTAGTGATATTTCACTGTGCTCTTAATTTCCACTTCCCTAATGACTCATGATGCTGAGAATATTTTCATGTTTATTGATCATTTATTTGTGTGTGTATATATATATATGTGTATATATATATATATATTGGAAGGCAGCTATGCTCACCACTATACCACCAACACTATATTGGCCATTTGTATATATTCTTTATAAATTGTCTATTCAAATATTTGCCCTTGAAAATAAGTTGTTTATCTTATCATTGAGTCTTAAGGGTTCTTCATATAGTCTGGATATAAGCCCTTTGTCAGATATGTCTTGTGAATATTTTCACATATTTTCACATATTTTCAACCATACTGTGACTAGCACAGTCATCAGTTTCTTTTTCTTAATAGGGTCCTTTGATGAGCAGATGTTTTAAATTTTGACAAAGTCTAATTTATAAATAATTTTGGTTTTGGTTATTGCCCTCCATGTCTGTGTCTGTGCGCAGGTTATAAAGATACTCTCTTATATTTTCTTTTAAAAATTTCATAGTCTAGGGCACCTGGATGGCTCAGTCGGTCGAGCGTCTGTCTTCTGGCTCAGGTCATGATCCCAGGGTCCTGGGATGGAGCCTCACGTCGGGCTACCTGCTCCGCAGGGAGTCTGCTTCTCCCTCTCCCTCTGCCCCTCCCCCTGCTTATGCTCTCTCTCTAATAAATAAATAAATAAATCTTTAAAAAACATTTCATAGTCTTAGCTATTATATTTTGGTCTATGTTCCACCTTGAGTTAATTTTTGTGTGTGGTGTGAGCTAAGGATCAAGGTTCATTCTTTCCATATGGACATCCAGTTTTTTCCAGCACCATTTATTGAAAAGAATTTTCTTTCCCCATTGAAATCCCTTCTTACCGCTGATGAACATCAATTGACCATACATGTATGGGGCTATTTCTATACTTTCTATTCTGTTTGGTTAATGTACATGTCAATCTTTATGGCAATGCCATACTGTCTAGATTAAAGTAGCATTATCATAAGTTTTGAAATCAAGTGGTATGTGGTGTTCTCCAATTTTGTTTTCCTTTTCCACAGTGCTTTGACTATTCTCGGTTCTTTGCATTTCCGTGTAAATATTAGAGTTAGCTTGTCAATTTCTATAAGAAAACCTTGCTGGAATTTTAATTTGCATCATATTGACTGTAAAGATCAATTTGTGGATAACTGACTTTTTAACAATATTGAGACATTGAATCCATAATCCTGGTATATCACTTGGGCTCTATCTCTAGGGATTATGGTGTAGTTGGTTTGGGATGGAACTTGGTATGTTTTATTTTATTTTTTAATTAACATATAATGTATTATTTGTTTCAGGGGTGCAGGTCGGTGATTCCTCAGTCTTACACAACACCCAGAGCTCACCATAGCACATACCCTCCCCAATGTCCATCACCCAGCCACCCCACTCCCCCACCCCCAGCAACCCTGTTTGTTTCCTAAGATTAACTTGGTATGTTTTAAAAAGTCCCTCTAGTGATTCTAACCTATAGCCAGTGTAGAGAACCTTTGCCCCGGGACTTCCTCGTTATCTCTGCATCCAGCTGGAGGAAAGGAAAGAGAATGTAAAAGAGGTTACAACTATTTCTTACAAGCTTTGGTTTGGAAGTGGCCATATCATTTTTGTTCACATTCATTGGCAATAAATACTCATAAAGCCACATGCATTTAGATGCAAGAAGTCCTGGATGGGCAGCTGCTTTCAAGTTACAAATGCACATTATTGAAGGGAAGAATGGATTTTGGTGGCAAATGAGCAGTCTTTAACACAAATTTCCTCAGTCTCAAGGTGACTTAAGAGAAGCACTGCTGCATTTTATTTCATTCAATCCTTTCAACTATTCCCTAAAGCAATTTTTCCCAAAGTTTGACACATATATACCCCACATATTGCTGGTATTACAGGAGATGGTTTTAAGTGGTACACATACACAAGTCAAATTATATGTGTGTGTACACACACACACACAAAGATGTATATATTATATATACATATATAATTATAAAATAAATAATTATAACTTGGGGAAACTATTTTTAAAATTGAGTTGATAGTAAAAGATATGTTAGATAAATATTAAGTATTGGTATTATGCTGCTGTGACAAAAATTGAGAAGTGATATGTGAATAACTGAAGTTGGGAAAACTTTGATAATAGGAGGGTAACACCTGGGGTCTCTAACAGTTTTTATCACCTTAAGAGCAATAAGTAAAACAGTGAGCAGAAATGGAGCCCACTTGAACAGACCAATTGTCAGCAATGAAATTGAATCAGTAATCAAAAAACTCCCAAAAAACAAAAGCCCAGGACCAGATGGCTTCACAGGTGAATTCTACCAAATATTTAAAGAAAACTTAATACCTATTCTTCTCAAACTATTAAAAAACAGAAAAGGAAGGAAAACTTCCAAATTCATTCTATGAGGCCAGCATTACCTTAATTCCAAAACCAGATAAAGACACAACCAAAAAAAAAAGAGAGAGAGAACTACAGACCAATATCTTTGGTGAACATAGATGCAAAAATCCTTAACAAAATATTAGCAAACCAGGTCCAACAATACATTAAAAAAATAATTCACCATGATCAAGTTGGATTTATTCCTGGGTTGCAAGTGTGGTTCAATAGTCACAAATCCATCAACATGATACATCACACCAATAAGAGAAAGGATAAAAACCATATGATCATTTCAATAGATGCAGATAAAGCATTTGACAAAGTATAATATCCGTTCATGATTAAAAATCCTCAACAAAATAGGTTTTGAGGGAACATACCTCAACATAATAAAGGCCTTATATGAAAAACCCACCATGAAAATCATAATCAATGGGGAAAACTGAGCATTTCCCCTAAGGTCAAGAACAAGACAAGAATGTTTGGTCTCACCACTTTTATTCAACATAGTACTGGAAGTCCTAGCCACAGCAATCAGACAACAAAAAGAAATAAAAGGCATCCAAATTGGTAAGGAAGGAGTAAAACTTGCACTACTTGCAGAAGACATAATACTATATATAGAAAACCCTAAAGACTCCACCAAAAAACTACCAGAAGTGATAAATTAATTGAATAAGGTCACAAGATACAAAATCAATGTATGGAAATCTGTTGCATTTCTATACACTAGTAATGAAGCAGCAGAAAGGGAAATTAAGAAAACAATACCATTTATAATTGCACCCAAAATAATAAGATACCTATGAATGAGTAAACGTAAGGAAAGAGGACTTTCTTTAGTAAAAGTCCTCTGAACACTGAACACTATAAAACATTGATGGAAAAAAAAAAAACATTGATGAAAGAAATTGCAGATGACATGAAGAAATGGAAAGACATTCCATGCTTATGGATTGGAAGAACAAATACTGTTAAAATGTCTTTACTACACAACACAATCTACACATTTAATGGAATCCCTATCAAAATACCAACAGCATTTTTCATAGAACTAGAACAAACATCTTAAAATTCGTATGGAACCACAAAAGACCTTGAATAGCCAAAACAATCTTGAAAAGATAAACAAAGTTATAGGTATCACAATTCTGGGCTTCAAGTTATATTATAAAGCTGTAGTAATCAAAACAGTATGGTACTGGCATTAAAAATAGACACATAGATCAATGGAACAGAACAGAAAGCCCAGGGGAACCTGGGTGGCTCAGTCAGTTGTGTCCAACTGTTGATTTCAGCTCAAGTCATGAGGTGAGCCCTGTATTAGACTCCACACTGGGTGTGGAGCCTGCTTAAAATTCTCTCTGTCCCTCTCCCTCTGCCCCTCACCCCTCTTTCTCTCCCTCTCTAAAAAAAATAGAAAACCCAGAAATAAACCCGCAACTCTTTGGTCAATTAATCTTAGACAAAGCAGGAAAGAATATCCAATGGGAAAAAGACAGTCTCTTTGACAAATGGTGTTGGGAAAACTGGACAGCTACATGCAAAAGAAAGAAACTGGATCACTTTCTTACATCATACATAAAAATAAACTCAACGTGGATTAAGGACCTTAATGTGAGATCTGAAACCATAAAAATCCTAGAAGAGAACACAGGCAGTAATGTCTCTGATGTTGACCATAACATTTTCTAGATTTGTCTCCTGAAGCAAAGGAAACAAAAGCAAAAATAAACTACTGGGATTACATCAAAATTAAAAGCTTCTACTACCAACAGTAAAGGAAATAACCAACAAAAATAGAAGGCGACTGGGGTGCCTGGGTGGCTCTGTTGGTTAAGTCATCTTGATTTTGGCTCAGGTCATGCTCTCAGGGTCGTGAGATTGAGCCCCTTGTGGGGCTCCATGCTGCGCATAGAGCCTGCTTAAGATTCTCTCTCCCTCTATCCCCACCCCCTACTCCCATGTGTGCTCTCTCTCTCTCTCTCAAAAAAAAAAAAAAGTAGAAGGCAACCTACTGAATAGGAGAAGATATTTGCAAATGACATATCCAATAAAGAGTTAGTATCCAAAATATATAAAGAATTATACAACTCAACACCCAAAAAATAAATAATCTAATTAAAAACGGGCAGAAGTCATCAACAGATATTTCTCCAAAGAAGACATATAAGATGACCAACAGACACATGGAAAGATGCTCAGCATCACTCTTCATCAGGGAAGTGCAGATCAGAACCACACTGAAAAAGCACCTCACACCTGTCAGAATGGCTAAAATCAAAAACTCAAGAAATAACAGGTGTTGGTGAGGATGTGGGAAAAAAGGAATCCTTGAGCACTGTTGGGAATGCAAACTGGTACACCACTGTGGAAGACAGTATGGAGGTTCCTCAAAAATTTAAAAATAGAACTACCCTATAATTCAGTAATCACACTACTGGGTATTTACCCAAGGAATACAAAAACCCTAATCTGAAGGAATATATGGACCCTGTGTTTATTGTAGCATTATATACAATAGCCAAGTTATGGAAGCAGCCCAAAGGTCCATCAATAGATGAATGGATGGGGTACCTGGTTGGCTCAGTTGGTAGAGCATGTGACACTTGATCTCAAGGTCATGAGTTCAAGCCCCACTTTGAGCATGGAGCCTACTTAAAAAATAATAATAATAAATAAATAAATATCTTTTAAAACTAGATGAATGGATAAAGAAGATGTGGTATATATTTGCAATGAAATATTCAGCCATAAAAAGAATGAAATTTTGCCACTTGCAACAACATGGATGGATCTAGACAGTATAATGCTAAGTGAAATAAGTCAGTCAGAGGAAGACAAATACCATATAATTTCACTCATATGTGGAATTTAAGAAACAAAACAAACAAAGGAGGGGGAAAAAGACAAACCAAAAAAAATCTTAACTGTAGACAACAAACAGAGGTTACCTCAGGGGAGGTGGGTGGGGAATGAGTGAAATAGGTGGAGATAAGAGTACAGTTATGTTGATGAGCACTGAGTAATATATGGAATTGTTGAATCACTATTGTACATATGAAACATAAAAAAAAAACTATATGTTAGCTAGAGTGGAATTAAAATTAAAAAAAGGAAATGGAGGCCACAATCCAGGAAAGTGGGGGAATTGTGGGAAAGCCTAGTACTGTGCTGAGTAAGTAAATATTTTATTGATTGGCAATGGAATGTCAGCTTTGCCTATCAAATTACAACAGTAGTACATAGGTGCCCAGCAATTACTCCAACAAAACCTTCCTCTAAATTCAACAAGACACAGTTTCTTGTTGTTGAGGCTCAGAGGACATAAAGCCTATCACTTGCTGAAGGGAAATCAGAGAGTTTCTGGAATAGGAGTTCTCCTCCTGACTTAAATAGACAAAGTGAATTTTTTGTCCATTTTACTATTCTCATTCTTTTGGGGGGTTAGTTTGGTTGATTTGTTTTGACTTTGGATTTAGTTCATTTTATGTATTTGTATATATTTTTTGTCTGGTTTCTAGCTTTTATTAAGCAACATGTTCTGAAACTTAGCAAGAAGCCAGTAGCAGCAGATGGGGTATTAAGTGGGAGACAGGATCGTCTCAATTGTTTTTGGCCCTTACTTCACCTGCCAAATCAAGATAGATGATGAGTATGGGTTCTGCCCCCCAAGCTAAAGCATCTATGATTCTGTTTCCTGGCCCTGTCATCCATCAACTTGATGGAAGTTCAGTAAGTCCAAAAACTAAACATGCCACAACTCTCATCTGACTGACTTTAAATGGGTTGGGGGTAGGGTAAAGAATAGATGAATTAAGAGAGAAGGAAAAAATGTTGGGAGCAAGAGATGGAGAGGGTAGGTAGTTTTCAGCCAATTTTAGTAGATCACATCTTCATTGTAAACAAAGTTTCTCTTGCATACTAATTTAAAATCTTCATCTAATGTCAAGACTGACATTTTCGATCTTTTTTTTTTATAAGATTTGTCATATCATTGGGAAGTGACTTGGTGTGTCTGTGAACTCTCTGAAATCCCACAAGAATAAGATCACTCAGTACTATGGCAACCTGCCAGTACAACTTGTTCTAAATCTCCTTGGCTTTGAGAAGTCTCATTATCAACCAAAGCACAATGTCAATCTAGCAGGAGGCAAGTTAGACTGTTGATTAGCAATACTATGCACAGGCCACCAAATACCTTTTCTGTGATCTTTGTCGAAGCCCCTCTGAGCTGTTGCTGCTCAGATGTTCTGCATCATGGCATCTATCTTTTCAGCTGGACTTGTGCCATGGTTTTTAAAATGATTTTGTACAGTGAAACAACACATGTCTAGCCATGGGCCATCCATGGCTATCACTTGGATCTGGTAAGGATAGTAGGAATAAAATCCTGATTATTCATCTGTAAAAGGTACTGATTAAAGACAAGTGGGACAAATAGCTCTCTCTGTCTCTCTCTTTCTTGGCCTTTGGCTTCTCTAGATGAATATACTCAACACAGTCTGCTGCAAACATGTAGTAGAAGGCAGAAGTATGGGAATAGCAGAAATATTAATTCCCTCCAACTCGAATATTTTTTATCTGAGAAAAAAAATTTTTGAAGATACATGAAACTAATGTCTCAACACTGCTTTTTGGACTCAAAGGATGGAAACTGAATGGCATGACCATATGACCTTGTTGCTAAGGCAGTCAGGTGACTTAACTACTGAAGAGACTTTTTTTTTTCTCAAGTCCTAAAGCGTGGAAATGAGGAAGAGAAAGAAACATTTGTTTTCAGACACAGAGCAACAGAAAGTACAGTATTATAGTTCCTGAGAGAAGGGAAACAAATGAAGTGAACCCTGGCTTTCTGCCTTGAGGCACTTTCCAGACCATGCTGCAGGAAAGAGGAATCCAAGTAGAGCACAGTGATTTCACCAAGTTGAGAACACAGAGATCAGTATTCAAGAAGGCTGAGGTAGCTGGGGAAGAGGAAGCTACAGAGAGAAAAATAAAAACAACTCTAGAAGTCTGCCTAGAAGTCTGCTGGAGTCTGTTGCTAAAATAATAAGCCCTGCATGCATTAGGCAAAACTGTATAATTCTGGGCAATGAATGATCAGGGATCTGTGAGTTAAACAATTCTCAGAGTTCACATAGAACTTGGAGACATTTAAGTTCCTACCAGCCAGAGTAAGGAGACTATTTAGCACCCAGGGCTCAGGAGTAGTAGGGAGCCAAGAAGCATCAAGAAGCATCATGCCTTTCTAGTAGGACTAAATTAGTCAGAGGTAAAGACTATCCTACACCTCTCTCACGAACTTAAAAGCTTTGAAAGGATCATACTGATATACAAATAAGTCAAGTGTCTCCCAAAACAAAATTCAACAGTCTTGATATTTCTTAAAGAGAGAACAACTTATATATATACAAAAAATAAGGTTAACTACAATGAAGGGATAGTATATGACTCTAAAAATGAAAAATAAAAAAGATTTTTAAAAAGGGGATTGATAAGATGGTGGTTGAAAAAGGGAAAAAGAAAAATTCAAAAAAAAATAGTAAGAGAAAATAAAGAAAATTTAGAAAATTAACTTTGAAAGACAAAAGAATCATGGGGAAAAAAGCCATGAATTCTCTGTGCTGTATTCCCTTAGTGCTGGTGTTCTGCCATTCTCATTGATCAGTAAACTTGGTCTTGGCTGGAGTTCAGGGCCTGATGGATTCCCTGGAGAATTCTACCAAACATTCAAAGAAGAAATAATACCTATTCTCCTGAAGCTGTTTCAAAAAATAGAAACAGAAAGAAAACTTCCAGACTCATTGTATGAGGCCAGCATTACCTTAATCCCCAAACCAGGCAAAGACCCCATCAAAAAAGAGAATTTCAGACTGATATCGCTGATGAATATGGATTCCAAAATTCTCAACAAAATCCTAGCTAATAGGATCCAACAATACATTAAAAGGATCATCCACCACGACCAAGTGGGATTTATCCCCGGGATGCAAGGGTGGTTCAACATTCGCAAATCAATCAATGTGATAGAACACATTAATAAGAGGAGAGAGAACCATAGGGTGCTCTCAATTGATGCAGAAAAAGCATTTGACAAGATACAGCATCCTTTCCTGATTAAAACTCTTCAGAGTATAGGGATCGAGGCAACATTCCTCAAGCTCATAAAATCCATCTATGAAAAACCCACAGAGAATATCATCCTCAATGGGGAAAAGATGAGAGCCTTTCCCTTAAGATCAGGAACACGTCAAGGATGCCCACTCTCACCACTATTGTTCAACACAGTACTAGAAGTCCTGGCAACAGCAACCAGACAACAAAAAGAAATAAAAGGTATTCAAATTGGCAAAGAAGAAGTCAAACTCTCTTCACAGATGACATGATACTTTATGTGGAAAATCCAAAAGACTCCACCCCCAAATTACTAGAACTCATACAGCAATTCAGTAATGTGGCAGGATACAAAATCAATGCACAAAGATCAGTTGCTTTCTTATACACTAACAATGCAACTGTAGAAGGAGAAATTAGAGACTTGATTCCATTTACAATAGCACCAAAAACCATAAGATACCTTGGAATAAACTTAACTGAAGAGGTAAAGGATCTATACTCTAGGAACTACACAACACTCATGAAAGAATTTTAAGAAGACACTAAAAGATGGAAAAACATTCCATGCTCATGGATCGGAAGAATAAACATTGTTAAAATGTCTGTGCTACCCAGAGCAATCTATACTTTCAATGCCAGACTGATCAAAATTCCAGTGACTTTTTTTAAAGTGCTGGAACAAACAATCCTAAAATTTGTATGGAATCAGAAAAGACCCCGAATCGCCAAGAAAATGTTGAAAAAGAAAAACAAAGCTGGGGGCATCATGTTGCCTGATTTCAAGCTATATTACAAAGCAGTGATCACCAAGACAGCATCATACTGGCACAAAAACAGACATATAGACCAGTGGAACAGAATAGAGAGCCCAGATATGGACCCTCAACTCTATGGTCAACTAATCTTTGACAAAGCAGGAAAAAATATGCAATGGAAAAAAGACAGTCTCTTCAATAAATGGTGCTGGGAAAATTGGACAGCTATATACAGAAGAATGAAACTCAACCATTCTCTAACACCACACACAACGATAAACTCAAAATGGATGAAAGACCTCAATGTAAGACAGGAATCCATCAAAATCCTAGAGGAGGGGTGCCTGGGTGGCTCAGTTGTTAAGCATCTGCCTTCGGCTCAGGTCATGATCCCAGGGTCCTGGGGTCGAGCCCCGCATCGGGATCCCTGCTCCACGGGAGGCCTGCTTCTCCCTCTCCCACTCCCCCTGCTTGTGTTCCCTCTCTCACTGTGCCTATCTCTGTCAAATAAATAAATAAAATCTTTAAAAAAAATCCTAGAGGAGAACATAGGCAGTAACCTCTTTGACATCAGCCACAGCAACTTCTTTCAAGACATGTCAAAGGCTAGTTTGGGACTTCATCAAGATAAAAACCTTCTGCACAGCAAAGGAAACAGTCAACAAAACAAAGAGGCAATGGGAGCTCTATTTTTAGAGCCACAGAATGGGAGAAGATATTTGCAAATGACACTACAGACAAAGCGCTGATTTCCAAGTTCCATAAAGAACTTCTCAAACTCAACACCCAAAAAACAAATAATCAAGTCAAAAAATGGGCAGAAGATATGAAAAGACAGTTCTCCAAAGAAGACATACAAATGGCTAACAGACACATGAAAAAATGTTCATCATCATTAGCCATCAGAGAAATTCAAATCAAAACCACATTGAGATACCGCCTTACACCAGTTAGAATGGCAAAAATTGACAAGGCAAGAAACAACAAATGTTGGAGAGGTTGTGGAGAAAGGGGAACCCTCTTACACTGTTGGTGGGAATACAAGTTGGTATAGCCACTTCGGAAAACAGTGTAGAGGTGTCTCAAAAAATTAAAAATAGAGCTACCCTATGACCCAGCAATTGCACTCCTGGGTATTTACCCCAAAGACACAGATGTAGTGAAAAGAAGGGCCATATGCACCCCAATGTTCATAGCTGCAATGTCCACAATAACCAAACTGTGGAAAGAGCCGAGATGCCCTTCAACAGATGAATGGATAAAGAAGATGTGGTCCATATATACAATGGAATATTACTCAGCCATCAGAAAGGATGAATACCCAACTTTTACATCAACATGGATGGGACTGGAGGAGATTATGTTAAGTGAAATAAATCAAGCAGAGAAAGTCAATTATCTGTCTCACTTATTTGTGGAACATAAGGAATAGCATGGAGGACATTAGGAGAAGGAAGGGAAAAATGAAGGGGGGGAATCGGAGGGGGAGACGAACCATGAGAGACTATGGACTTTGAGAAACAAACAGGGTTTTAGAGGGGGGGGGGGGAGGGATGGGTTAGCCTGATGACGGGTATTAAGGAGGGCACGTACTGCATGGAGCACTAAGTGTTATACGAAAACAACAAATCATAGATAACTACATCAAAAACTAATGATGTATTGTATGGTGACTAATATAACATAATAAAACAAAATTAAATTAAAAAAAAAGAATTAGACGCTTAACTAACTGAGCCACCCAGGCACCCCAAAGATGAATAGTCTTTAAAGAAGACAAGAAAATCCAGTACTCAACGGTGTAATATTCACAATTCCATCATCCAATAAAAAAATTATTAAACATGCAAAGTAGTTAGAAAATGTGACCTATAACTAGGAGAAAAATCATTCCATAGAAATAGATCCATAAATTATGGAGGTGATAGAATTAGCAGGGAAGTAATGTAAAACAGCTATTATAAATATGGTTAGGGCTTACAGGTATACATGAACATAATGAGAAAGTAAATGGAATTATTAAAAAGAAACATATGAAAATTATAAAGCTGAAAAATACAAAGTCTGAAAAAAATCACTGTACAGAAGTAAGGGCAGATTAGGTACTATAGGAAAAAAAAGTGAACCTGAAGAGATAACAGAAAATTTAAAAATGAAGCACAGAGAGAATAAAGACTGAAATAGGATTAATAAAGAGTAGTTCATTAATGTTCAAACTGAAGGAATAATATAAGCAAATGGCACAGTAGTTTTTATTATGAGGTGTTTGGGAAATGGCAATATTTCAATGTGGTTACAGCATAGAGAGAGGAGGGAAAGTGCTGGAAGATAAAGTTATAAAATTAGGTTTGGGTCAATCAAGAAGGACCTCATATACTATGCTAAAGATTTAGAACCTTGGGGCGCCTGGGTGGCTCAGTCATTAAGCGTCTGCCTTCGGCTCAGGTCATGATCCCAAAGTCCCGGGATCAAGCCCCGCATCGGGCTCCCTGCTCTGCAGGAGGCCTGCTTCTCCCTCTCCCACTCCCCCTGCTTGTGTTCCCTCTCTCGCTGTGTCTCTCTCTGTCAAATAAATAAATAAAATCTTAAAAAAAAAAAAAAAAAAAGATTTAGAACCTTATTCTATGGATGATGGAAAACAATCTAAGCTTTTGGAATGAGTGCTTGACAAGATTGGATTAGTGTTTTTGAAAGGCCAATTTGGATGGACAGTGATTTGCAGGCAGGAGATATCAAATTCAGGGAGATAATTTGTGAGGCTTTGGAGATGTCAAGGTGAAATAGGACAAAAGCCCAAACTTGGGCAGTGGATTTTTAAAAAGGCAAATTCAAAAAATTTTCAAGTGGAACTGACATTATTTGGTGCAAGGATTTTGAGGAGTATAGGAAAAGGGAGAATGAGAATGTTGAAGAAGAGGAAAATCATATCCAGTTTTCTGGCTTGAGTAAAAGGGGGAATATTGAATTGATATCATTCTGAGATATAAATAGCAGTAACACTACCTTAGGGGATATAGTTTTGGACATACTGAGATTAAAGTTCCTGTGGAACATCCAGGCAGAGAAGTGCTGGAAGTAAGTAAGATGAATGGAATTGGGAATCATTCACAAATAGATAGGGTCAAAGGCATAAAAGTAGATAGGGCAGAAGGAGAATATGTCTATTCATATGAGAAGAGAACCAAAGGTGGAACCATTTGGTAGTATCAACATGTAAGGATCAGATAGAGAAAGAGAAGCAATCAGAGATGTCAAAGAACTAGGAGACTAATATTGTGGAAAGCAGAAGAGAGACTTTCCAGGGGAGAGTGATAAACAGTGTTAAATATTGCTGAGAGGTCAAGTAGTTTATCCTACTTGAGGAAAAGAGGCAATTTGACCTGGTTTAATTCATTAGTGCTTCTAGTGAGAGCGGTTTCAGCAGACAAAAGCAGACACCATATTGCTGTAGATTGAGTAGTAAGTCAGAGACAAAGACATAGAGTCGTTGAGTTCAAACAGCTTTTCTCAAGATGCTTAGCTGCAAAGAAAATTAAGGGAATAAGGCGATAGCTTGAGGAAGAGGCATTCTTGAAGGAAGGTGATTTATTTAAGATAGTATTTGAGCATGTTTGTATGCAAAATGGGAAAAGCTGGTGCAAAAAAAAGAAGGCTTAAAGACATAGAAAAAGTAAGGGGGCTAATTGATGGAGTAATGACTCTGTGGAGGCAAATCATGAGTGGAATGATTTGTCTTGGAAAAGATAAGAGCAGTTCTTCCTATATGACAAGAAGAAAGGAAATAAGTACAGAATGGTTAGTTTAGGGCACCTCTAGGTGGCTTTTAATTTCTCTGTGAAGGAGGCAAGATCATCTGAGAAGTGCACTTAGGGGTTTTAAGAATAGTAGGATAAATTTGTCACAGACATTAGTGACGAAAGAAAAAGTACTGATTAGAACAAAAGCAGAAGTGTCAGCAATTTTGAGAGTACATGTGAGATTAGAAAGCTTAACTTTGGGGGCGCCTGGGTGGCTCAGTCGGTTAAGCGTCTGCATTCGGCTCAGGTCATGATCTCAGGGTCCTGGGATGGAGCCCCACATCAGGCTGCCTGCTCAGTGGGGAGTCTGCTTCTCCCTCTCCCTCTGTCCTTCCCCCTGCTTCTGCTGTCTCTCTCTGTCTCTCTCTCTGAAATATAAATAAATAAAATCTTTAAAAAAAGAAAGCTTAACTTTGGAAATGGCAAATGCTATTTTCTGCAGTAGCGCTTTGTAACCTAGGATTAAAAGTAAAGAAAATGGATCTTTATGTGCATCTAATGTTGGATATTTGCAGGGCAGGGCTGATGGAAAGATAAGTAGGTAAATAAATTAAGGGCAAAAGTGAGGGTGTAGAAAAAGGAATGACAATTTGCTTCAGCTTTGCATAGAACATGAAGCCAGCAAGGAGTGAGCAACTCTGAGAATAGAGAAGGTTCAAAGATTTAGAAGCCTCAAAGATATTGAAGAACAAGTTTAGTGGGAGTAGGGAAAATTGAGAGGAGGAAGATTAGGATGCTTTGATCAGAGAGTGAGATAACTGAATTAAAGTTTCTGGAGGTAGACAAATTTTACAAGATGACAAGCTCTAGGATGTGGTTACAGACTTGCTAAAGTGAAGTAGTGGTGATATTTGCTGGAACTAAGTGAGCTCAAGAAATTGTAAGGCTACATTTCTGAAGTTACCCAGTGAATTAGAATAACTAATGCTAGCTGTAGCACCAGGTAAACCAGGAAATATCAGCAGATTTACAATACAAGGGTTTGTTTCGCACTCATGTAGAGTCAGGAGCAGGTTGGTAGGGGTTGGTTCTCCTCCATCAAATGGCTTAAAATTCAAACTCCTTCATGCTGAAACCCTGCCAATTCAACACATAGTTTCCAAGGTTGTTAACAGCAGGGAGGTACTGCTGTTAACAACTGTTAACAGTAGTTAAGGCCTACTGGCTCTTAACTGTGTCAGCTCAGAAGTAACATATGTCATTTCAGCTCACAGTTCATTGGTCAATACAATTTACACACCCCCAATAATTGCAAGGAAGTCTAAGAAATACAAGGGAGTCGGGAGTATTTGTGAATACTGTCTCAGCCACATTCAGGAGAGAGAGCAGGACTTGGAGTAGCATTGTAGGTTAAGTGTCAAAAGTCTGAATGAACATGTATATTTGTACATTGGGGAAGGGAGGATAGGCAACTAAAAAGGTGAAGAGAAGGTGATAAATACAGAATGGTTTTTAAAGAGGAGAGCATTTTGAGTGAGGTTTTAAAAGATATAATTTAGAAAGCTCTGTAGGGAACTTAAGAAAATGCTATACCATGTCCAGGTTCATGCTCTGGGTAGGGACATAGTGTGTAATATGGCTTAAAAAATGAACTGGGACCAGATTGTGGTGGGAATTGAAATCAGATTAAGGCTTTCGGCCTTTACCATGGAGGCAAAAGGATAAAACGGTGTGATAATAGGTGCCATGTAGGAAAATGATTTGGCAATGGCAATCAGGATACATTGGAGAATGTAGATATTGGAGGCAAGAAAAGCAGTTGGCTAATGGGGGCCTGACCAATTGTGCTGATGGTGGGAATCCAATGTCATATGCAGGAGACATTAAGGGAGAAAAATCAGCAAGCTATTATAATAAACAGTTGCTGCATATTTTATCTGCCTCCAGCATGCATCCAAAAAAAAAAAAAAAAAAGCCAGATAGACCTTGGAAGGGTATGGGAAACAAAAGAAAGATGGTTGAGATATTTATCAAAAGTCTAACACAGGTAGACTAACAGGCAGAAAGATTACAGGTGAAGGAAAGAAGTGGAGAAAAGTCCTGGGGAAAGATAAAAACAAAAAACAAAAAACAATGGGTCAGGTGCACCTGACCTGTAAGTTGGGAGGCATAAGGCAATGGTGATTATCAGCAACTGAAGGCCACATGCTGGGCCTTCCGGCATCTAAGCCAGAGGTCGGCAACCTTTCAGAAATGGTTTGCCAAGTCAGCATTTATTCACTCTTCATTTCAGACTTTGCATGCCAATAATAAATTTCTCCACTTAAAAACTCTCTTTCAGTATAACTAAACTGTTGTTGCATGTGAAGTTCTCTTTAAAAGTTTAAAGACTAAGAAGCTGCGTTTAAAATGAAATTATAAAGCAGATTTGGTGAGGTTCCTTTTATATTCTCTTTTGTTTTGCTCTGTTCCCCAGCTTCCTGTGCAAATTTGTATACTCAAAGCTATGTTCAAACCTTTCTCAAACTAGTGTCCCAGCCTCAGCCCCACTAGCTCCAGAATTGTTATTATCACAAACTGCTGATAATGGGCCATGAGTTGAGGCCACAAGTGACCAGAGCTCACCCTCTGCTGGGTCTGAAGCTACCTGAGGTCAGAAGCATAAATGGTAGAGGAAGTGCCAGATGCTGTAGGAGCACAAAGCAGGGAGACCCGAACTGCTCTGTGATACAAGAAAGGGCCTCCCTGAGAACTGAAGAGTGAGTAGGATATAGTATGGAGGCCCAGAGCTGAAAGAGCATGTGATGTGTTTAAGAAACTGAACAATACCCAGGGCAACTGGAGTATAGAGAACTAATTGATAATGGTGTGAGATAATACGGAGAGGTGGGCAAGGTTCAGAACTTGGGAGGGAAAGAATGGTATAGAATGCAAGCACAACACTTTATATATTATTTTATCTAATAATAAAGCAGATACTGTTCTAAATGCTTTACAGTTATTAGCTCATTTAGTTCTGACTCCCACCTTTGAGGTAAGTCCTGTCGTTATCCCCATATTAGAGATGAGGAAACTGAGGTGTGGAGAGATTAAGTAACCTTCCCAAGTTCACACAGCAATAGAATTGGGACTCAAACTCAAGATGTCTGGCTCCAAAGTTTGTATTCCTAAACACTGCACAATACTGCCTTATGCCAATATAATATGTCTTCTTGGACAAGTAAACAAGATTTTGTTTAGAATTAGAATTATTAGTTGTACTAATTCAGATACAAGACAATTTTTTAGTATAGGGCCATTGGAATCCAGGACACTCTGGATGGCCAGAGGCCCAGGAAAATCCACCAAAAGGAAAAAAAAGGCATGTGTTTGTGTGAATGTGTGCACACACACACAAATTAGTTTTGTTAAAAGAGATATTTGATTACTTCTGATTGTGGGAAGATGGAGTAGATTTACTTTCTCCTATTCCTTCCAATAAAATACAAGTAAAATCCCTGGACATCATGTATAAAACAAACAAGAGAAGACTCTGAAAGTTAGAGAGAAGAAAGCAGACTGGCTAGGAAACTTAGGACCCAAAGAATGACATGGTGGTGAGTTTCTTGAGTTTCTGGGTTTTCCTTTTGCCTCATATATCATAGACATGGGAATAAAGACATCTCCAACTGGGAAATGCCTACAGGTAGAAACCAAAAAAAAAAAAAAAAAAAAAAATCCCAACAAAAGCGTGGTCTCTCTAGCCAAATGGTCAGGAAAGGGACAGCTTTGCAAGACAGAAAGCATTTTAGGTAATAACTGATTTATTCCAGCTAAACACTACAGAAAAAATGGTGGCCCTACATCTATCCATGCCAGTAAAGGACAAGTAGCAAATCTACAATTCTCAGGGGTCTATAACCAGGCAGCATAACACCCTCACCAGATTTGAGTCAGAGAAGGCCAAATAGGGAACTAGAACTTTTATCACTGCCAGCTGATAACAAGGTCAAACCCTCATCCCCCCACAGTGTCAGGGGAGACTACATGGGGAAACTGAACTTTCACCCACACCCAGCAGTAATGAGGCACTTCTACCCTCGCTGCTTGTGGTGGTATCAAACGGGAACTAGTGGAGAGTAAGAGCTTTCACCATTAACCAGCAGTCATAAGACCACTCCACCCTTTTGTGTCATTAGATGCCATGTGGAAAGCATAATAAGGCACTGTTATTCCTCCTAGCCAGGGAGATATCAGTAGTAGGAAACCAAAAATTCCACCCGCCCCCAACAATAATGAGAATCCCACCTCACCTGAGTGTCAAAGGAGGCTAAGTAAGTGCGAAACTGGACTTCTACCTCCACCCGGCAGTAACAAGGTGTGTTCCCTTTCTCTGCCAGAGGAGTGTGAGAAGCTAGCAAAGTAGAAGATTTAAACAAGATCCAGGGGCGCCTGGGTGGCTCAGTCGTTAAGCGTCTGCCTTCAGCTCAGGTCATGATCCCAGGGTCCTGGGATCGAGCCCCGCATCAGGCTCCCTGCTCGGCGGGAAGCCTGCTTCTCCCTCTCCCACTCCCCCTGCTTGTGTTCCCTCTCTCGCTGTGTCTCTCTCTGTCAAATAAATAAATAAAATCTTTAAAAAATAAAAAAATAAACAAGATCCAGACTCTCATATACTAATACCCCAAATATCCAGATTTCAGTTTAAAAAATCACCAATCATACCAAGAACCAAGATCCCAAACTGAACAAAATGGTATCATAGGTGTTTACATATGCTCAAGTTCATCATAATGTCCACATTAAATATATACAGCCCTTTGTATATCAATTACACCTCAGTAAGTCTGTTTAAAGGTAGACAGTCAATAGGTACCAAGATGACAGAAATATTAGAATTACCTGATAGATATTTTATTTATTTATTTATTTTTAAATTTTATTTTATTATGTTATCTTAGTCACCATTCATTACATCATTAGTTTTTGATGTAGTGATCTATGATTCATTCTTTGCATATAACACCCACTGCTCCATTCAGTACGTGCCCTCCTTAATACCCATCACCAGGCTAACCCATCCCCCCACCCCTCTCCCCTCTAAAACCCTTAGTTTGTTTCTCAGAGTCCATAGTCTCTCATGGTTTGTTTCTCCCTCTGATTTCCCCCCTTTATTTTTCCCTTCCTACTATTTTCTTTTTTTTTTCACATATAATGTATTATTTGTTTCAGAGGTACAGGTCTGTGATTCAACAGTGTGACACAATTCACAGCGCTCAAGATAGCAGATACCCTCCCCAATGTCTATCACCCAGCCACCCCATCCCTCCCACCCCCTACCACTCCAGCAACCCTCAGTTTGTTTCCTGAGATTAAGAATTCTTCATATCAGTGAGATCATATGATACTTGTCTTTCTCTGATTGACTTATTTCGCTTAGCATAATACCCTCTAGTTCCATCCACATCGTTGCAATTGGCAAGATTTCAGTTTTTTGTTCATTTTTTTTTTTTTTTTTTTTTGATGGCTTCATAATATCCATTGTATATATATACCACATCTTCTTTATCCATTCATCTGTTGATGGACATCTAGGCTCTTTCCACAGTTTGGCTATTGTGGACATTGCTGCTATAAACATCGGGGTGCACGTACCCCTTTGGATCCCTACATTTGTATCTTTGGTGTAAATACCCAGTAGTGCAATTGCTGGGTCGTATGGTAGCTCTATTTTCAACTTTTTGAGGAACCTCCATACTGTTTTCCAGAGTGGCTGCACCAGCTTGTATTCCCACCAACAGTGTAGGAGACTTCCCCTTTCTCCGCATCCTCGCCAACATCTGTCATTTCCTGACTTGTTAATTTTAGCCATTCTGACTGGTGTGAGGTGGTATCTCATTGAGGTTTAGATTTGGATTTCCTTGATGCCAAGTGATGTTGAGCACTTTTTCATGTGTCTGTTGGCCATTTGGATGTCTTCTTTGGAGAAATGTCTGTTCACATCTTCTGCCCATTTCTTGATTGGATCATTTGTTCTTTGGGTGTTGAGTTCAATAAGTTCTTTATAGATTTTGGATACTAACCCTTTATCTGATATGTCATTTGCAAATATCTTCTCCCATTCTGTCGGTTGTCTTTCGGTTTTGTTGACTGTTTCCTTTACTGTGCAGAAAGTTTTTATCTTGATGAAGTCCCAATAGTTCATTTTTGCCCTTGCTTCCCTTGCCTTTGGCAATGTTTCTAGGAAGAAGTTGCTGCGGCTGAAGTCGAAGAGGTTGGCTGCCTGTGTTCTCCTTTAGGATTTTGATGGACTTCTGTCTCACATTTAGGTCTTTCACCATATTGAATCTATTTTTGTGTGTGGTGTAAGTAAATGGTCCAGTTTCATTCTTCTGCATGTGGCTGTCCAATTTTCCCAACACCATTTGTTGAAGAGACCGTCTGTTTTCCATTGGACATTCTTTCCTGCTTTGTCAAAGATTAGTTGACCATAGAGTTGAGGGTCCATTTCTGGGCTCTCTATTTTGTTCCATTGATCTATGTGTCTGTTTTTGTGCCAGTACCATACTGTCTTGATGACGACAGCTTTGTAATAGAGCTGGAAGTCTGGAATTGTGATGCCGCCAGCTTTGCTTTGCTTTTTCAACATTCCTCTGCCTTTGGGGTCTTTTCTGGTTCCATACACATTTTAGGATTATTTGTTCCATTTCTTTGAAAAAAGTGGATGGTATTTTGATAGGGATTGCATTGAATGTATAGATTGCTCTAGGTAGCATTGACATCTTCACAATATTTGTTCTTCCAATCCATGAGCATGGAACGGTTTTCCATTTCTTTGTGTCTTCCTCAATTTCTTTCATGAGTATTCATTCTATAGTTTTCTGAGTACAGATTCTTTGCCTCTTTGGTTAGATTTACTCCTAGGTATCTTATGGTTTGGGGTGCAATTGTAAAGGGGATCAACTCCTTAATTTCTCTTTCTTCTGTCTTGTTGTTGGTATATAGAAATGCAACTGATTTGTGTGCATTGATTTTATATCCTGCACTTTACTGAATTCTTGTATGAGTTCTAGCAGTTTTAGGGTGGAGCCTTTTGGGTTTTCCACATAAAGTATCATATCATCTGCAAAGAGTGAGAGTTTGACTTCTTCTTTGCCGATTTGGATGCCTTTTATTTCTTTTTGTTGTCTGATTGCTGTGGCTAGTACTATGTTGAATAGCAGTGATGATAGTGGACATCCCTGCCGTGTTCCTGACATTAGGGGGAAACCTCTCAGTTTTTCCCCATTGAGAATGATATTCACTGTGGGTTTTTCATAGATGGCTTTTGTGATATTGAGGTATGTACCCTCTATCCCTATACTCTGAAGAGTTTTGTTCAAGAAAGGATGCTGTACTTCGTCAAGTGCTTTTTCTGCATCTATTGAAAGGATCATATGATTTTTGTTCTTTCTTTTATTAATGTATTGTATCACATTGATTGATGTGTGGATGTTGAACCAACCTTGCAGCCCAGGAATAAATCTCACTTGGTCGTGGTGAATAATCCTTTTAATGTACTGTTGGACCCTATTGGCTAGTATTTGGGTGAGAATTTTTGCATTCATGTTCATCAGGGATATTGGTCTGTATTCTCCTTTTTGATGGGGTCTTTGTCTGGTTTTGGGATCAAGGTAATGCTAACCTCATAACATGAGTTTGGAAGTTTTCCTTCCATTTCTATTTTTTGGAATAGTTTCAGAAGAATAGGTATTAGTTCTTCTTTAAATGTTTGGTAGAATTCCCCTGGGAAGCCATCTGGCCCTGGGCTCTTGGCTGTTGGGAGATTTTTGATTACTGCTTCAATTTCCTTAGTGGTTATGGGTCTGTTCAGGTTTTCTATTTCTTTCTGCTTCAGTTTTGGTGGTTTATACATCTCTAGGAATGCATCCATTTCTTCCAGATTATCGAATTTGCTGGCATATAGTTGCTCATAGTATGTTCTTATAATTGTTTGTATTTCTTTGGTGTTCCTTGTGATCTCTCCTCTTTCATTCATGGTTTTATTTATTTGGGTTGTTTGTCTTTTCTTTTTGATAAGTCTGGCTTTTTGATAAGTCTGGCCAGGGGTTTATCAATCTTGTTAATTCTTTCAAAGAACCAGCTCCTAGTTTCGTTGATCTGTTCTTCTGTTCTTTTGGTTTCTGTTTCATTGATTTCTGCTCTGCTCTTTATTATTTCTCTTCTCCTGCTGTGTTTAGGCTTTATTTGCTGTTCTTTCTCCAGCTCCTTTAGGTATAGGGTTAGATTGTGTATTACAGACTTTCTTGTTTCTTGAGAAAGGCTTGTATTGCTACATACTTTCTTCTTAGGACCACCTTTGCTGCATCCCAAAGATTTTGATCAGTTGTGTTTTCATTTTCATTTGTTTCCATGATTTTTAAAAAATTCTTCTTTAATTTCCTGGTTGACCCATTCATTCTTTAGTAGGATGCTCTATAGCCTCCATGTATTTGAGTTCTTTCCAACTTCCCTCTTGTGATTGAGTTCTAATTTCAGAACATTGTGGTCAGAAAATATGCATGGAATGATCCCAATCTTTTGGTACCTGTTGAGACCTGATTTGTGACCTAGGATGTGATCTATTCTGGAGAATGTTCCATGGGCACTAGAGAAGAATGTGTATTCTGTTGCTTTGGGATGGAATGTTCTGAATATATCTGTGAAGTCCATTTGGTCCAGTGTGTCATTTAAAGTCTTTATTTCCTTGTTGATCTTTTGCTTAGATGATCTCTCCATTTCAGTGAGGGGGGTGTTAAAGTCCCCCACTATTATTGTATTGTTGTCGATGTGTTTCTTTGATTTTGTTATTAATTGCTTTATATAATTGGCTGCTCCCATGTTAAGAGCATAGATATGTACACTTGTTAGATCTTCTTGTTGGATAGACTCTTTAAGTATGATATAGTGTCCTTCCTCATCTCTTATTATAGTCTTTGGTTTAAAATCTCATTTGTCTGATATAAGGATTGCCACCCCAGCTTTCTTTGGATGTCCATTGGCATGGTAAATGGTTTTCCACCCCCTCACTTTCAATCTGGGGGTGGCTTTGGGTCTAAAATGAGTCTCTTGCAGACAGCATATCGATGGGTCTTGTTTTTTTGTCCAGTCTGATAGCCTGTGTCTTTTGATTGGGGCATTTAGCCCATTTACATTCAGGGTAACTATTGAAAGATATCAATTTAGTGCCATTGTATTGCCTGTAAGGTGACTGTTACTCTATATTGTTTGTGTTCCTTTCTGGTCTATGTTACTTTTAGGCTCTCTCTTTCCTTAGAGGACCCCTTTCAATATTTCTTGTAGGGCTGGTTTCATGTTTGCAAGTTCTTTTAGTTTTTGTTTGTCCTGGAACTTTTTATCTCTCCTTCCATTTTCAATGACAGCCTAGCTGGATATAGTATTCTTGGCTGCATATTTTTCTCATTTAGTGCTCTGAATATATCATGCCAGTCCTTTCTGGCCTGCCAGGTCTCTGTGGATAGATCTGTTGCCAATCTAATGTTTCTACCATTGTAGGTTACAGACCTCTTGTCCCGAGCTGCTTTCAGGATTTTCTCTTTGTCTCTGAGACTTGTAAGTTTTACTATTAGATGTCGGGGTGTTGACCTATTTTTATTGATTTTGAGGGGGGTTCTCTGTGCCTCCTGGATTTTGATACCTGTTTCCTTCCCCAAATTAGGAAAGTTCTCTGCTATAATTTGCTCCAGTATACCTTCTGCCACTCTATCTCTTTCTTCTTCTTCTGGGATCCCAATTATTCTAATATTGTTTCGTCTTATGGTATCATTTATCTCTTGAATTCTGCCCTTGTGATCCAGTGGTTTTTTATCTTTTTTCTCAGCTTCTTGATTCTCGATCATTTGGTCTTCTATATCACTAATTCTGTCTTCTGCCTCATTTATCCTAGCAGTTAGAGCCTCCAATTTTTATTGCACCTCATTAATAGCCTTTTTGATTTCGACTTGGTTAGATTTTAGTTCTTTTATTTCTCCAGAAAGGGTATCTCTAGTATCTTCCATGCTTTTTTCAAGCCCAGCTAGTATCTTTAGAATCGTCATTCTGAACTCTAGTTCTGACATCTTACTAATGTCTGTGTTGATTAGGTCCTTGGGAGTTGATACTGCCTCTTGTTCTTTTTTTTTTTTTTTGAGGTGAGTTTTTCCATCTTGTCATTTTGTCCAGAAGAGAATAGACGAATGAGAGAAAAAAATGCTAACAGGGTAAAAACAACCCCAGAAAAATATACACTAAACAAATCAGAAGAGACCTGAAACCGGGGGAAAAGAAAGGGAAAGAAAGAAAGAAAGAAAAAAAGAATATGATCAAATATGACCGGGCTGGTGAATAGATCAGTGCCACATGCTAGATTTTGGGCGTATTTTGGTCTGTTAGAAGATACGGCCTCCCAAAATTTTAAAGAAAGAAAAACTTGTATATGTACAAAAATAAGGGTAATACAATGAAGGAATAGAATATCATTGTAAAGATGAAAATTATAAAAGATTTTATAAAAGGAATTGATAAGATAAGAAGGTGGTTCAAAAAGAAAGAAGAGAAATTTAAAAAAAAAAAAGGGAGAGAATGTGATCAGGCAGGAGACTAGAACAAAGCCATACACTAGAGATTTAGGGTATATTTTGGTCTGTTAGAACCATATCCCAAAATTTTAAAGAGAGAACAACTTATATATATACAAAAAATAAGGTTAACTACAATGAAGGGATAGTATATGACTCTAAAAATGAAAAATAAAAAATATTTTTAAAAAGGGGATTGATAAGATGTTGGTTGAAAAAGGGAAAAGGAAAAATTCAAAAAAAAAATAGTAAGAGAAAATAAAGAAAATTTAGAAAATTAACTTTGAAAGACAAAAGAATCATGAGGAAAAAAGCCATGAATTCTCTGTGCTGTATTCCCTTAGTGCTGGCGTTCTGCCATTCTCATTGATCAGTAAACTTGGTCTTGGCTGGCTGTTCTTGCTGATCTTCTGGGGGAGGGGCCTGTTGCAGTGGTTCTCAAATGTCTTTGCCTCAGTTGGAATTGCCCTGCCCTTGCCAGGGGCTGGGCTAAGTAATCTCCTTGGGTTTGCTCTCGGTAGATTTTGTTCCCTGAAAGCTTTCCGTACAGCTTTTTTTTTTTTTTTTAAGGATTTTATTTATTTATTTGACAGAGAGAAACACTGTGAGAGAGGAAACACAAGCAGGGGGAGGGGGAGAGGGAGAAGCAGGCTTCCTGTGGAGCAGGGAGCCTGATGCGGGACTCGATCCCAGGACCCTGGGATCATGACCTGAGCTGGAGGCAGATGCTTAGCCGACTGAGCCACCCAGTTGCTCCTCCATACAGCTTTGGAGGACGAGGGTGAAAATGGAGGCCTCCCAATCTCCGCCCCAGAGGAGCCGAGAACTTGAGGCCCCACTCCTCAGTGAGCCCCCAAAGAAAAGCAGTCATTCACTCCCGTCTCCCGGTCTCTGGCCACACTCCGTGCTCACCTGGCCTGTGACCGAGCATTTCTATCTCTCACACACAACCCCATTTGGAGTCTCCAAACCCAGCAGATTCCTGCAATGTGCTCCCATGCCTCTCCTCCTGGGGGAGGAAGGGCAGTCTCCCCGGATCTGTCACTTGTTGGGTCCCTGCTGGAAGAGTAGTGGCCCGACTGTGCTGCAGATCATGGTTTATGGCAACCCCGAGCTGAGAGCCCACTACTCGGCTCCATCTTTGCAGCCGGCTTCCCCGCTCCGATACCTGGGAGCTCTGCCATACTCAGGCACCCCCGGTCTTTCTGTGACCCTGCAGGTCCTGAGACCACACTGCTCCTAGCGAGGGTTCCACCCCCTGCTTAGCCACTGGAGCGACGTCCCTCAGTGGAACAGACTTCTAAAAGTTCCGGTTTTGTGCTCCGCTGCTCTATCACTTGCCAGTAGCTGGCTCCCTCCGCCCATGGTCTATCTTCCCAAATACTGCCTTGGATTCACTTCTCCACAGGTCCTACCTTCCAGAAAGTGGTCGCTTTTCTGTTCAAAGAGTTGCTGCTATTCTTTTCTTCGATTTCCTGTTGAGTTTGTAGGTGTTCAGAATGGTTTGATACCTATCTAGCTGAATTCCTGGGACCAGATGAAATTTAGGTCGCCTACTCCTCCGCCATCTTGCTTCTCCTCTCAATATTTTATTTTTTAAAAGATTTATTTATTAGTTTATTTTAGAGAGAGAAAGAGCACAAATGGGAGGGGTAGAGGGAGAAAGAATCTCAAGCAGACCCTATGCTGAGCATGGACCCCAGCCTAATGCAGGGCTCAATCTCATGACTCTGAGATCACCACCTGAGTCAAAACCAAGAATCAGATGCTTAACCAACTGAACCACCAGGCATCCCACCTGATAAATATTTTAAAGCAGTCCCATAAAAATACTTAAACACACAATTACTTACATGCTTGAAACAAACATAAAAATAGAGTCTCAGCAAAGAAATAAAAAGCCTCAGCAAGAAATAAAAGGCATAAAGAAGAATCAAATGAAAATTTGAGCTGAAAAATGCAATAACCAAAAAAGAAAAAAATAACAAGGATGGCCTCAACAGCAGAATGGAGGGAACAAAGGAAAGAATCCATGAACCTGAAGAGAGCAATAGAAATTGCTCAATCTGAAAAACAGCAAATAGTTGGGGAAAAAAGTGAACAGTCTCAGATTTAACAGTCATGTCATTGGAGTCTCAGAGGAAAGAATAAAGAGGACAAGATGGAAAAACTACTTAAAGAAATAATATTTGAAAACTTGCAAAAATTGGCAAAAGATATAAAACTACACATTCAGAAAGCTAAGTGAATCCCAAATAAGAAAAGCCTGAAGAAATCCACACCAAGATACATTATAGTTAAACTTCTGAAAACTTAAAGACAAAAAAGCATCCTGAAAGCAATGAGAGAAATGACACCTTAGTTGTAACAGATAAAAAATTTGAATGACACAAATTTTTCATAAGGAATCATGGAGATCAGAAGAAAGTGGCACAGCCTTTTTCAAGTGCTGAAAGAAAAGAATTGTCAATCCAGTTTCCTATATCTGGTGAAAATATCACTCAGGAATAAAAGAGAAATTGAAGCATTCTAAGGTGAAGGAAAACTAAGAGAGTTTGTTGCCAGGAGCCCTATTGTAAAAATGAATGGCACACACACACAAAAAAATCTCTAAACAGAAAAGAAACAATAAAAGAAAGAATCTTTCAACTTCAGGAAGATAAAACAAATGAAAGAACCAAAATATGAGTAAAATACATTTTCCTTTTCATCTTGAGTTTTCTAATTATGTTTGATGTTTGAAGACATAACACTGTATAGTGTGATTATAAATGTCTACTCCAATAACCCACAGTAAAGAAAAAGGAAAACACAAAATGAAAAAAACAGAGAGAACAGAAAACAAAAAGTAAATAGGCAGACATAAACCCTAAGATATCAATTATTACATTAATTATAAATAATCTAAGTATACAATTTTTAAGAAGTGGAAGAGTAAATTAAAAACATGACCCAACCTATGTTATTTACAGAAAACTCAAATGAATTAAAGCAATATAGGCAGGCAGAAAGTATAAGGATGGGAAAAGATGTATCATGCTAACATTAGTCAAAGGAAAGCAAGAAAGGCTATATTAATAACACATATAGTAGACTTCAGAGCAAATAAAATTACTAAGGACAGAGAAGGATATTACAAATGATAAAGGGGTCAATCCACCAGGAAGATGTAGAAATCTTAAATGTACACGCACCACACAACAGAGCTACAAAATATGTGAAGCAAAAACTGACAGAACTGAAAGAAGAAATAGACAAATATGGAATTATAGTTTGGGACTTTAACACCCTTCTCTCAGCAATTGATGGAACAACTAGGCCAAAAATCAACAAAGACATAGAAATATTCAACAACACCATCAATCAACAAGATCTAATTGACATTTATAGAACATTCTACCCAATAACCACAGAATACATATTTTAAATATGTATTCTTTTCAGGATCCCACAGAACATTTACCAAACTAGACCACATTCTCAGCCATAAATCAAACCTCAACAAATCTGAAAGAACTGAAATAATTCAGAGTGTGCTCACTAACCACAATGAAATCAAACTAACAAATTAATAGGAAAATATCTAAACACATGGAAAGTAAAGAACATGCTTCTAAATAATCCATGAGTCAAAGAACAAGTTTAAAGGGAAATTTAAAAATATACTGAACTGAATGAAAATGAAAAGATAATATGCAAATGTGTGGGACATAGCTAAAGCAATCCTGAGAGGAGAATTTATAGCATTAAATGCTTACATTTGAAAAGAGGCAAAATTTCAAATCAATAATATTAGTCCTTCCTAAAGAACCTAGTAAAAGAAGAACAAAATAAACACAAAAGAAGCAGAAAGAAGAAAATAATAAGCATTAGAGCAAAAATCAATACAACTAAAACCAGAAAAATAGAGGAAATCAATAAAACAAAGACCTGGCTCTTTGAAAGATCCATAAAATTGACAAACCTCTAGCAAGACTGACAAATAGAAAAGGGACAAAATACAACTTACCAACATCAGGAATGAAACAGGGGATATCACTGTAGATCCTGTGGCCATCAAAGGGAAAAGAAGAGAATTGCCACACAAAATCCTACACACTTGATGCAATAGATCCATCCCTCAAAAAATACAAGCTACCATAACTCACTCAATATGAAATAGATCATTTGAATAGCCCCATAAACTGTTAAGTAAATTGAATTCCTAGTTTTAAAGCTCTTGAAAAGAAATCCCCAAACCCAAATGGTTTCACTGGAGAAGTCAACCAAACACTTAAGGAAGAATTAACACCAACTCTAAAAATCTCTTGTAGAAAAGAGAGTATTATGGAGCCAGTATTATCCTGATAACAAAACCAGACAAAGTACAAAAAGAAAAACTACAGACAAGATTCCTCATGACTATAGATGCAAACATCCTTAACAAAATGTTAAGAATAGAAGTCAGCAATATGCAATAAAAATTAAACCCGATAACCAAGTAAAATGTATTCTAGGGATGCAAAGTTGATTCATATTTGAAAATCAATCAGTGTAATCCACCATATTAACAGTCTAAAGAAGAAAAATCACATGATCATATCAATCTATGCAGAAAAGGAATTTGACTAGATTCAACATCCATTCATGATATCTCTCAGAAAAATAGGAACAGAAGGAAATTTCATCAACATAAAGAGCATCTTAAAAAACCTAGAGCTAACATTATACTGAATGGTGAAAGAATGACTGCCTTCCCCCTAAAATCAAGGCAAGGATGTCCATTCTCACCACTCTTATTAAACATAATGCTGGAAGTTCAAAAACAGTGCAATAAAGCAAGAGTGGTATATAAAAAAGATATGGATTGGAATAAATAAAACTTCCTTTTTGAAAATGACATGATTATCTACATAGAAATTCCCAAGAAATCTACAAAAAAACCTCCTAGAACTAATAAGTAAGTTCAGTAATATCACTGGATACAACACAAACATACTAAAATCAATTATAAAGTTTCTATATACTAGCAATGAACATGAGGTCACCAAAATTAAAAATACATGACCATTTACAATTGCTCAAAAAATGAAATATTTAGGTATAAGTCTAATAAAATATGTACAGAACTTGTATACTGAAAACTATAAAAAGCCAATAAAAGATCTAAACCAATGGAAAGACATTGTGTTCATGGATTAAAAATTCAACAAGTAAAGGTGTCATTTCTTCCACAAATTAATGTACAAATTTAACATAATTCCTCCTAAATCCCAGCAAGGTTTTTTTATAGCTATAGACAAGATTATTCTAAATTTTATTTAGAAAAACAATAGAACTAGAATAGCTAAAGCAATTTTGAAAAATAAGAATAAAGTGGGAGGAATCATTCTACCCAATTTCAAGACAGTGTATAGCTAGAATAATCAAGATTGTGATACTGAAAGAGTGATAGGTACACAGAATGATGAAATAAAACTGAGAACCCAGAAATCCACCCACACATATATGCCAAACTGATTATTAACAAAGATACAAAAGCAATACAATGGAGGAAGGATTCTTTTTAAACACATGCTACTGGAGCAAGCAGACATCCATGGACAAAAAACAAAGAAAAGAACCCCGACCTGTCTTACACCATATACAAAAATTAACTCAAAGTGTTTCATGGACCTAAATGTACACTGTAAAACTATAAAACTTTTAGAAAAACACATAGAAGAAAATCTTCAGAATCTGGGGCTTGGTAAAGAGTTTGTAGAATTGACACCAAAAGCCCAATTCAGGGGTGCCTGGGTGGCTCAGTTGGTTAAATGTCTGCCTTCAGCTCAGGTCATGATACCAGGGTCCTGGGATCGAGCCCCACATCGAGCTCTCTGCTCAGCAGGGAGCCTGCTTCTCCCTCCCCCTCTGCAGCTCCCCCTGCTTGTGCTCTCTCTGTGTGTCTGTCAAATAAATAAAATCTTTATTTAAAAAAAAGCCCAATTCAGAAAAGGGAAAATTGATACATTGAGGCTCACCAAAGTAAAAATATTTTGTTTTCAGAAAGACCCTGTGGGAAAAAAGAGAGAGAGAGAGAGAAAAGGGCAAACCAAGAAACAGACTCTTAACTATAGAGAACAAGCTGATGGTTACTAGAGAGGGAGTGGGTGGAGGGATGGGGGAAATAGCTGATGGGGATTAAGGAATGCTGTTGTTGTGATGAGTACTGGGTGATGTATGGAAGTATTGAATCACTATATTATACACCTGAAACTAATATAACACTGTATGTTAACTAACTGGAATTTAAATAAAAACTTTTAAGAAAAAATAAAGACCCTGTAAAGTAGATGGAAAGACAAGCCACTAACTGGAAGAATATGTTTGCAAATAAAATATCAAACAAAGTACTCATAACCAGAATATATAATGAATTTTCTAAAATCAACAGTAAACTTACAAATAATCCAGTTATAAAACTGACAAAAAAGGTGACAAAACATCTCATTGGAGAGAATATACAGATGCAATATAAGCACGTGAAAAGATGTTCAACATCATTATCCATTAGGAACATGCAAATTAAAACCACAATAAGATATCACCATGAGAGACTATGGACTCTGAGAAACAGAGAATTCTAGAGGGGAAGGGGTGGGGGGATGGGTTAGCCTGGTGATGGGTATTAAAGAGGGCACATACTGAATGGAGCACTGGGTGTTATGCACAAACAATGAATCATGGAACACTACATTAAAAACTAATGATGAAATGTATGGTGATTAAAATAACATAATAAAATTTTTTTAAATGCTAAAAAAAAAAAAAAAGACTATCTAGTAGCTCTGGGGTAATCAGTTTTCTGTTCTCACTGTCACTTCCAACCAGAAAAAATAAATAAATAAAAGGACAAACAAATAGATATCACTACAAACCTATAATAATGTCTAAAATAGAAAATAGTGACAACACCAAATGTTGGTAAGGATGCAGAGAAACTGGACCACTCATGCATTGCTAGTGGAAATATAAAGTGATACAGCCACTTAGAAAACGGTTTGGCAGTTTCTCAAAAAACTAAACATGCAACTACTATGTGATCCAGTAATCACATTTTTGGGCTTCTATATCAGAAAAATGAAAGCTTATATTCGCAGAAATCCTGTACACAAATGTTCATAGCAGCTTTATTTCTAATAACCACAAACTAGCAATAACTCAAATGTCTTTCAATGGGGTGAATGAATAAGCAATCTGTGGTGCATCCACACCCAGAATATTATTCAGCAATAAAAAGAAACAAACTATTGGGCGCCTGGGTGGCTCAGTCGTTAAGCGTCTGCCTTCGGCTCAGGTCATGATCCCGGGGTCCCGGGATCGAGTCCCACATCGGGCTCCCTGCTCGGCGGGAAGCCTGCTTCTCCCTCTCCCACTCCCCCTGCTTGTGTTCCTGCTCTCGCTATCTCTCTCTCTGTCAAATAAATAAAATCTTTAAAAAAAAAAAAAAAAAAAAGAAACAAACTATTGATACATGAAATAATCTGGATGAACATTTTCTCAGAGAACTATGCCTAGTGAAAAAAGCCAATTCCAAAAGGTTACATGTTGTAAGATTCCGTTTACATATTCTTGAAATGACAAAATTATGTAAATGAAAATTAGATTAGTGGTTGTCTGGAGTTATGGAAGCTGGGTGGGAGGAAGTGGCAGGAGGAAAGTAGGTGTGCCAATAAAAGGGCAACATAAGGAATCCTTGTGGTGACAGAAATATTCTATATCTTGTCTGTATCAATGTCAATATCCTGCAATATTGTACTACAGTTTTTCCAAATAGTACCATTACAGAAAGCTGGAAAAAGTGTAATTTAGATCTCTCTATATTGTTTCTTATAGCTCCATGATATTCTACAGATATCTCAAAATAAAAAGTTAAATTAAAAGAGATAGTTGAATTGTTGAATGACCACTAACAACAAATAAAAGACAATATTAGGTTCATCAAATTGTATTCTACTAATTCAGAAATATTTTAAAATATTTTTTTGCCATTGCTGTTATGCTCCTGGGCACTCTGTAATCTTCAAGGTGTTAACTATTATTACTTTCTTTTGAAATTCTGAGTAGCTGATTAATCACTCTTATAGGTCTCTTAATCATCCTTAGCTTTAGATTTTCAATTTCCTGAAAAATGGCTGCATAAGAGCAAATTTTTCTCTAGGGTGCAGCAACAGGAATCAGAACATCACCTTAAGTGCTGAATATAATGAAAGGAGAGCTGGTCTGGAGCTTAAAAAACTGCATCTAGTCCCAGTTCTGTCACTAATTAGCAGGGTAATCTAGGAAAATCTACTTATCCTCTTTGGGTCTCAGTCACCTCATCTGTGCAAGAATACTCTCTAATGAACCCATTAGCTCTCACATTCTAGGAAATCAAAGAGATGCTGCCCTGGGGAAGAGAATTTTCTCCACCCTGAGCTAATTGAACCAGCTGTGAGAATTCCACCCCAGTTCTTAGATGTCTGTTATGACTACCTTCTCTCCAGAAGTCACTGTGGGCCTGTTCTGTCGGCTAGACATAGTGGACCTGACGTTACAGATATGATATTTTGTGTAAATGTTAAAGGAAAATCTTGGGCATTTCGGGAAAGGCATTAGGTTGAGAGAAGAATTTCATGCCAGGCAAATGTGTATTTCACTCTGAGCTGTGCGCCTATCACAATGGGAGGTTCGACTCAGTGGTGCTGGGGAAGGCTTGAACCAGCACCAAAACAAGCCTTTTCTGTGTGCCAAGATCAGGAATGGTGATTCCAATCTGAGACTGCTGAAATTGGACCTAGGACCCAGACAGAAAAGGACCTGCTTCATCAGTGACCCAGGGAATAGAAAAGTAGTTGGTGTGTATGTGTGCCTGTGTGTAGGGAGGGAAAGCAACCGGGCAGAATGATCAGACATACTATACTACAAGGGCCTTCTAATTGACCTCCACAATCTTTCCTTTCTTCAATCCACCTTCCACATTGCCATCAAATTCATTTCCTAAATCCCACAACAGATTGTCTCTTCTTGCTCCCAAATTTTCAGCAGCTTCCCACTACATTAAGAATAAAGTCTTAACTATCTAGCATGGCTTTGGGCACCTTTCCAGATTTGACACCCATTTATCTAATCTAAACTTAACTGCAATTATAGCTTAACCATCTATCTCATATTACTCTCCAACCGAACCACATGCTTTTCCACAAAAAAATCACTTGGCATTCCCAGCCTATGCCTTGTTGCCTTCATGTATTTCTTCCCTTACTGCACATCTGCCAGCCTCTTTCTTTAGGAAAACTTACTTGAGCATTCCAGTTGAGGCAGATTTCATTCCTCCCCTGAACTCCTACAGTACTTTGTATCTACTTTGAAAAGAGAATTAATCATCACAATTGGCTTCAAACACCTTCTTGTCTTACAAGTTCTCTCTCCCAGCTTTGTCACTCCACCGTGAAATTTCTGTTTTGCTTGAGTTTCCAAGGGAGCGTATAACTGTCTCCTCAAGCCATGAAGGCAAAGGCAGACCCTCATACCATTTTGCATGCTCTATAGTGGTAACAAGGCTATGTGTTTAAATGGCCCTCAGATTTTACTAATTTTACATTGCTGGCTAGCTATTGAACGGGTCTCTTCCTTTTTATCCTCTTTAGTTCAAGCCCTCCTCACCTCTGTCAGGAACCACTGCAACAGGCTCTTCAGTGATTTCTACTGGATGATTTGGTTTTCTCAATGTGAACAAAACCCATTTCCCCCCCCACACACACACACAATAAACTCATCAATGACTCCTCATCCCCCTATAAAGAAAAGGCTCAGGGCCTTTAAGGTGACATGAAAAAACCCACTAGAAATTTTAAGAGCTGGGACCGTGTCTTTTTCATTCTTGTATCTGACACCCCCATCCTACCCCTGCCAATACAATGTCTGACACATGTTACATGCTCAGTAAATATTTAATAACTAAGTGAGTCTGTAAATGAATTTAAAAATCATCAAATGTCAGAAATGGAAGAAACTTTATAGAGAATAAATTTAGAGATGTAGTTTCATCCCCTTTATTTACAGATGAGGAAAGTGAGGCGCAGAGAGTTTAACCCCAGGCCAATGTTCAACCCTACCCTCGGTACTGCACTGAACTTTGGAAAATAATAGACTGGGTCTCCCAAAGTAAAATGTGATGCTTCTTCTTTGAACAACTTTAAATATAGAAAGCATGCAAAGTCTCGGGATGGAACTCATTGGTCCTGGTTAACTCTAGAAAATGTTACAGCTTGGCATAGCACAGTGTCAAAAAACAGTGGTATTTCCCTCCTTCTTAGTAAATCTTTTTAAAGGCCCAGAATCATTTTTCCCAAGTAAACTTACATAATGTGATGGAGGGGAAAGAACACCAGGTTTTTAAAAAGGAGCAAATAAATGGCTCAAAATGTTCAGTACAGCCTAATTTCCACTCCAAGGGCACTTTACCCTGACACCTACAAGTTAGGATGCACACAGCAGGCTGCATGAGGAGTTGGCTCTGTGCTAGAACCCAGGATACAGTGGCTTCATACCCGCTTGGGTTTTCTAGAATGCCCAGCTTTGTGGGAACTCCACTCCAAACATAATAGTAACTTTTCCCTCCCCTTTTCAGTCAAGAGATAGCTCTCCCAATGTCAGGGGTTCTTCAGATACCCCCTTTTCCAGAAGAATCAGGAAGAGTTGGAGAGTAAGCTACATCTTCTAAGGTGCTCAGGGGACAGGAACAGCTTTGGAGGAAAGAGATTTTCTTTTGCCTAGATACATTTGTACCTTGGTGGCCACCCTTCTCCTAGGGATACCACACAGATCACGGTGTGTGCTTTGAAGTTATGACTGTAACACAAGGAACAGGTGGAGATAACTGGTGATTTAGCAATTTAGAAAGGTGTACATATGTTTAGTTTTTATTTTTTTATTTTTATTTTTTTTAAAATTTTTTTTATTGTTATGTTAATCCCCATACATTACATCATTAGTTTTAGATATAGTGTTCCATGATTCATTGTTTGTGCATAACACCCAGTGCTCCATGCAGAACGTGCCCTCCTCAATACCCATCACCAGGCTAACCCATCCTCCCAACCCCCTCCCCTCTAGAACCCCCAGTTTGTTTTTCAGAGTAGAAAGGTGTACATATGTTAAGAAGAGATGGAGAACCTGATCATAGGAAGGTGAAAGGCCTTCAAAGTGCAAAAATGCATTAAGCAGATATACTTTGCTGTGTCTCCACACTCATTTTGTATGGTATCAAAAGACAGTTGTTTAATGAAGATGTCCAGGAAAAGACATTCTGGGCTTACCATACCTTTTCAGAGTTCAAAAATGTGTTTCTTTCTTCAACATTACCAGGATGTAACACCGCTTCCTTGTGCCTTAAAGAAATATGTGTCCTAAATTAGTTGTACAGAAACAACCACTGTGGGACTTGAGTATTTATGAACAGAGTTTGCTGTTGTGGTCAAATGCAGCTTATAACTAAGTTATTTTGATATATATATTGAATTGTCCACATAGAAATAACTGTGCTTTATGGTCATTGGGAAGCATACATTAGGAAGTCAATTTAAATGACTAATTCCTTAAATTTTGATATATAGCCAAGTGAAATGCTTAGTTTTTCTTTTTTCCCCCGACTTTGGGCTGAGTCATCTGGCATTTCTTATTCCTTCCTATTCTCTCATAACCCTGGGCTTCCCTTCCTGACTACTGTCTGAATAGTCAGCTTCTCCTTGTCCCTCATTCTGAAAGACCAGCCCTGGGAATCCAAGAGACTCCTAGCAGCACAAATCTTGGGCCATCTGGTTCAGCTAGATTGGTGTTGGGGGGTTAGTTCAAAGCCAGGGCAGGGGAGGCCTGTGAAGGGAGAGGTAGTAGCTCTGATTTGTATTTATGGGACTAGAAGCCAGATAGGTGGAGAGGTGAAAACCCAGGTGGAGTTTTCAATGGACTCTGGATCCAGAGGATCTTCATGTTTTCAGGCAGGTTGAGAGCCAGGGTTCCGATAAAATCTGTGAGCTCAGGCAAGAGTCAGAGAGGCTTTGATCAATCTTTTCTTTAATAAGGAGAATGAGGAAGAAAGCAGAAGGTCCCTGGAGCTTAGAAAACAAACATTGCTGATTTCACACTTAGATGTTGGATATCGTTTTGTCCTATTTACCACTAAAGCTTTTTAAGCTCTGGGACTATGTCTTATTCACTTTCGTATCTGACACCCTCACCCCCACTCCTGCCTAGTGCAGTGTCTAGCACATGGTAGATGCTCAGTAAATATTTGTAGACAAAGAAAAGCTACGGAACTGGGCAGGGCAGGATAGAGATAAGGGAAGTGTTTGAGGTTCTGTCTAGCCCTGGAAAACATGGCTGGGTCATAATCTTGATTTGTTATATTTTCGCAGAGGTAAAGAGTAGCAGTAATTTGAGACCTTAAAAATATTGCCTGCTAATTAATGCTGGAGCTATATGGGTTAATGTTTGACTTGGACTATGAAGGTTGTACAATTCTAGTTATATCAGCAATTTAACTATTTTCCTTTGCTTTTTTCCTTTATCTTTTAAAAAGATTTATTCAGATATAATTGACATACAATAGACTGCACATATTTAAAGTGTACAAATATATGTGTGTATATTATGTGTATATATAATATATATGTAATCTTCATGAAAGCATCACAACAATGAAGATGTTGAACATATCCGTTATCCTCCAAAGTTTGCTCTTGCTCTTCTGTAATCCTTCCTTCATGCTCCTCCTCCCATAGACAACCATTAATCTGTTTTCTGTCACTACAAATTAGTTTACATTTTCTAGAATTTTATATAAATCAAATCATAGAGTATGTACTATTCTTGGTTAGGTTTCCTTAAGCATAATTATTTTGAGATTCAAATATGTTGTGGCGTGTATCTATATACTTTGTTCATTTTTATTGCTATGTAGTATTTCAGTGTATAGATACACTAAATTTGCTTTTTTTCATTTACCCATTGATAGACAGTTGATTTCCAGTTTTGTTACTATAAACATTCACATACAAATCTTTGCATGGACTTAGGCTTTAATTTGTTATGGGTAAATAGTCAGGAGAGGAATGACTGGATCATAAAGTAGGTGTACACTTAGCTTTTTAAGAGACTGCCAAATTGTTTTCCAAACTAGTTGAAGCATTTTACATTTCCACCAGGAAAATATGAGAATTCCAGTTCTTCCACATCCTCTCCAACACTTGCTATATTTTTAAAAAATTCAACCATCCTAATATTGTGTAGTGGTATTTCATTATGGTTTCAATCTGCATTTCCTTAATGACTAATTAATATGAGCATCTTTATATTTTCATATGCTTATTTGCTATTGTGTATCTTCTTTGGTGAAATATGTGTTCAGACTTCTACCCATTTTTTTAAATTGAGTTGATCATTTTCTTATTGTTAGGTTATGAGAGTTCTTTATATGTTCTGGATACAAGTCCTTTATCAGATATAAGCATTACAAAGATTTTCTCCCAGTGGGTGGTTTGTCTTTCCACTGTCTTAACAGTGTCTTTCACAGAAATTTTTACTTTTAATTTTGATGAAGTCTACTTTATTAATTTGTTCTTTTATGGATTGCTTTTGGTGTCATATACAAGATATTTTCCATAAACCAAGGACACAATAATTTTATCCTATGTTGACATCTTAAAAATTGTGATTTTACATTTAGGTCTGTCATTCATTTTGAGTTAATTTTTGCATATTATGCCAGATATGCATCAAAGTTCATATTTTTGCATTTCGATATCCAGTCTCCTTTCTTCAACAAATTACTTTTGCATCTTTGTCAAAAATCAGTTGTCAATATGTGTGTGTCTATTTCTAAATTCCCTATTCTATTAATTTATTATCCATCTTTATGGCAATGCCACACTGTCTTGATTACAGTAGCTTTATGATAATTTTTAAAATCAGGTAATGTTAGTCTCCCGACATTGTTCTTGTTTTTATATTTTTTAAAGATTTTATTTATTTATTTATTTATTTATTTATTTCCATGAGAGTGAGATAGAGAGAGTGGGAGAAGGAGCAGAGGGAGAGGGACAAGCAGACTCCCAGCTGAGTGTAGAGTCCCATGTGGGGCTCAGTCTCACAACCCTGAGATCATGACCTGAAGCCAAAATCAAGAGTTGGATGCTTAACCAACTGAGCCACCCAGGCATCCCTGTTCTTCTTTTTATTTTTTTAAATTTCTTTATTTTTTTTACAGATTTATTTATTTTTTTTTTTTTAAAGATTTTATTTATTTGACAGAGAGAGAGACAGCGAGAGCAGGAACACAAGCAGGGGGAGTGGGAGAGGGAGAAGCAGGCTTCCCACTGAGCAGGGAGCCCGATGTGGGACTCGATCCCAGGACCCCGGGATCATGACCTGAGCCGAAGGCAGACGCTTAATGACTGAGCCACCCAGGCGCCCTATTTATTTATTTATTTTAAAGCTTATTTAAATTTTATTTTATTATTTTTTATTATTATGTTCAATTAGCCAGCATATAGTACATCGTTAGTTTTTTTTTTTTAAAGATTTTATTTTATTTATTTGACAGAGAGAGAGAGAGACAGCTAGAGAGGGAACACAAGCAGGGGGAGTGGGAGAGGGAGAAGCAGGATCCCGGCCGAGCAGAGAGCCCGATGCGGGGCTCGATCCCAGGACCCTGGGATCATGACCTGAGCCGAAGGCAGACGCTTAACGACTGAGCCACCCAGGTGCCCCACATCGTTAGTTTTTGATGTAGTGTTCAACGATTCATTAGTTGCATATAACACCAGTGCTCATCACCACACATGTCCTGTTCTTCTTTTTAAAAGTTGCTTTAGACCACAGTGCTGTGAAACTAGACATCAACCACAAGAAAAAATCTGGAAAGACCACAAATTCATGGAGGTTAAATAACATGCTACTAAACAATGAATAGGTCAACCAGGAAATAAAAGAAGAAATAAAAAATTACATGAAAACACAATGGTCCAAAACCTTTGGGATGCATTGAAAGCAGTTCTAAGAATGAAGTTTATAGCAATGCAGGCCTATTCAAGAAACAAGAAAATTTTCAAATAAACACTCTAATCTGACACCTACAGGGGCTAGAAAAAGAACAACATACAAAACCTAAAGCCAGCAGAAGGAAGGAAATAACAAAGATTAGAGCAGAAATAAATGAAATAGAAATTTAAAAAAATAATAGAACAGATCAATGAAACCAGGAGCTGGTTCTTTGAAAAAAATCAATAAAATTGATAAACCTCTAGCTAGACTTAACAAGAAAAAAAGAGAAAGAAACTAAATAAATCACAAATGAGAGAGGAAAAATAACAGTGAAGAAATACAAACAATTATAAGAGGATATTATGAAAAACTATATGCCAAAAAAATGGAAAAGCTAGAAGAAATGGATAAATTCCTAGAAACATAGAAGCTGCCAAAACTAAAACAGGAAGAAATAGAAAATTTGAACAGAGCCAGCAAAGAAATTGAATCAGTAATGAAAAAACTCCCAGCAAAGAAATTGAATCAGTAATGAAAAAACTCCCAAAAAACAAAAGTCTAGGATCAGATGGCTTCATAGGCAAATTCTACCAAACATTTAAAGAAAACTTAATACCTATTCTTCCTAAACTATTTTAAAAAATAGAAAAGGAAAACCTCCAAATTCATCCTATGAGGCCAGCATTACCCTGATTCCAAAACCAGGTAAAGACACCACACACACAAGAAAAAGAGAACTACAATCCAATATCTCTGGTGAACACAGATGCAAAAATCCTAAAAAAAATATTAGCAAACCAGGTCCAACAATACATTAAAAAAATAATTCACCATGATCACGTTGGATTTATTCCTGGGTTGCAAAGGTGGTTCAATAGTCACACATCCATCAACATGATACATCACATCAATAAGAGAAAGGATAAAAACCATATGATCATTTCAATAGATGTAGATAAAGCATTTGACAAAGTATAACATCCATTCATGATAAAAATTCTCAAAAAATAGATTTAGAGGGAACATATCTCAACATAATTAAGGCCTTATATGAAAAACCCACCGTGAAAATCATCCACAAAGGGGAAAAACTGAGAGCTTTTCCCCTAAGGTCAGGAACAAGACAATGATAACTATTCTCACTACTTTTATTCTACATAGTACTGGAAGTCCTAACTACAGCAGACAACAAAAAGAGAAAAAAAAAAGGCATCCAAATCAGTAATGTAGAAGTAAAACTTTCACTATTTGCAGATGACATGATAGCAAATATAGAAAACCCTAAAGACTCAACTAAAAAACTGCTGGAACTGATAAACAAATTCAGTAAAGTTGCAGGATACAAAATCAATGTACAGAAATCTGTTGCATTTCTATACACTAGTAATGAAGCAGCAGAAAGGGAAATTAAGAAAACAATCCCATTTACAATTGCACCCAAAATAATAAGATACCTAAGAATGAATAAACATAAGGGAAGAGGTGAAAGACCTGTACATTGAAAACTATAAAACATTGATGAAAGAAATTGCAGATGATGCAAAGAAATGGAAAGATGCTCATGGACTGGAAAAACAAATATTGTTAAAATGTCTATACTACACAAAGCAATCTACACATTTAATGCAATCCCTATCAAAATACCAACGTTTTTCATAGAACCAGAACAAACAATCCTAAAATTGTATGGAACCACAAAGACCCTGAATAGCTGAAACAATCTTGAAAAAGAAAAGCAAAGCTAGAGGCATCACAATTCTGGACTTAAAGTTATATTAAAAAGCTGTAATGATCAAAACAGTATGATACTGGCATAAAAATGGGCACATAGATCAATAGAACAGAATAGAAAGCCCAGAAATGGACCCACAACTATATGGTCAATTAATCTTTGACAAGGCAGGAAAGAATATCCAATGGGAAAAAGGCAGTCTCTTCAACAAATGGTGTTGGGAAAACTGGACAGCCACATGCAAAAGAAAGAAACTGGACCACTGTCTTACACCACACACAAAAATAAATTCAAAATGGATTAAAGGCCTAAATGTGAGACCTGAAACCATAAAAATCCTAAAAGAGAAAAAAGGCAGTAACTTCTTTGGATATTGGCCGTAGCCCAATATGTCTAGATGTCTCCTGAGGCAAGGGGAAAAAAGCAAAAATAAACTATTGGGACTTTATCAAAATTACAAACTTCTGCACAGTGAAGGAAACAATCAACAAAACTAAAAGGCAATCTACAGAATGGGAGAAGATATTTGCAAATGACATATTCGATAGAGTTCGTATCCAAAATCTATAAGGACCATATCAAACTGAACACCCAAAAGACAAATAATCCAGTTAAAAACTGAGCAGAAGACATGAACGGACATTTCTCCAAAGATATACAAATGGCCAACAACATGAAAAGATGTTCATCACTTACCATCAGGGAAATGCAAATCAAAATCACAATGAGATATCACCTCACTTCTGTCAGAATGGCTAAAATCAACAACACAAGAAACAACAGGTGTTGGCAAGGGTGTGAAGAAAAAGGAACCCTCTTGTACTGTTGGGCAGAAGGCAAACTGGTGCAGCCACAGTGGAAGACAGTATAGAGGTTCCTCAAAAAGTTAAAAATAGAACTACCCTATGATCCAGCAATTGCACTACTTGATATTTACCCAAAGAATACCAAAGTATTAATTCAAAGGGATGCATGTACCCCTGTTTATAGCAGCATTATTTACAATAGCCAAGATATGGAAGCAGCCCAATTGATGAATGGATAAATACAATGTGAGATATATATATAATAAATATATATAATATATGTTATATATTATTCAGCCATAAAAAAGAATGCACTCTTGCCATTTGCAACATGAATGGATCTAGAGAGTAAAATGCTAAGGGAAATAAATTAGTCAGAGAACGACAAACACCATATGACTTCACTCATATGTGGAATTTGAGAAAGAAAACAAAGGAACAAAGGGAAAAAAGAGAGAGAGAGAGAAACTAAGAAACAGACTCTTAATTATAGAGAACAATCTGATGGTTACCAGAGGGAGAGGGGTAGGGAGGATGCATTAAATAGGTGATGGGGATTAAGCACTGGGTAAAGTATGGAAGTGTTGAACCAATATATTGTATACCTGTAACTAATATAACACTATACGCTAACTAGAATTAAAATAAAAACTTTTTAGGGGCACCTGGGTGGCTCAGTTGGGTAAGCGTCTACCTTCAGCTCAGGTCATGATCTCTGGATCCTGGGATTGAGCCCCACATCAGGCGCCGCATCAGGCTCCCTGCTCAGCAGGGAGTCTACTTCTCCCTCTCCCTCTGCCCCTCCCCACAGCCTGTGCTCTCTCTCTCTCTCTCTCTCTCTCTCAAATAAATACATAAAATCTTTTTTTTATTATGTTATGTTAATCACCATATATTACATCATTAGTTTTTGATGTAGTGTTCCATGATTGGTTGTTTGCATATAACACCCAGTGCTCCATGCAGAACGTGCCCTCTTTAATACCCATCAGCAGGCTAACCCATCCCTCCACCCCCCACCCCTCTAGAACCCTCAGTTTGTTTCTCAGAGTCCATAGTCTCTCATGGTTCATCTCCCCCTCCGATTTCCCCCCCTTCATTCTTCCCCTCCTGCTATCTTCTTCTATTTTTTTTAACATATAATGTATTATTTGTTTCAGAGGTACAGGTTTGTGATTCAACAGTCTTACACAATTCACAGTGCTCACCATAGCACATACCCTCCCCAAAGTCTATCATCCAGTCACCCCATCCCTCCCACCCCCCCCCACTCCAGCAACCCTCAGTTTGTTTCCTGAGATTAAGAATTCCTCATATCGGTGAGGTCATACGATACATGTCTTTCTCTGATTGACTTATTTCGCTCAGCATAATACCCTCCAGTTCCATCCACGTCATTGCAAATGGCAAGATCTCATTCCTTTAATGGCTGCATAATATTCCATTGTATATACATACCACCTCTTCTTTATCCATTCATCTGTTGATGGACATCTTGGCTCTTTCCACAGTTTGGCTATTGTGGACATTGCTGCTATAAACATCGGGGTGCACATACCCCTTCGGATCCCTACATTTGTATCTTTGGGGTAAATACCCAGGAGTGCAATTGCTGGGTCATAGGGTAGCTCTATTTTCAACTTTTTGAGGAACCTCCATACTGTTTTCCAGAGTGGCTGCACCAGCTTGCATTCCCACCAACAGTGTAGGAGGGTTCCCCTTTCTCCGCATCCCCGCCAACATCTGTCGTTTCCTGACTTGTTAATTTTAGCCATTCTGACTGGTGTGAGGTGGTATCTCATTGAAGTTTTGATTTGGATTTCCCTGATGCCGAGCGATGTTGAACACTTTTTCATGTGTCTGTTGGCCATTTGGTTGTCTTCTTTGGAAAAATGTCTGTTCATGTCTTCTGACCATTTTTTGATTGGATCATTTGTTCTTTGGGTGTTGAGTTTAACAAGTTCCCTATAGATTTTGGATACTAGTCCTTTATCTGATATGTCATTTGCAAATATCTTCTCCCATTCTGTCAGTTGTCTTTCGGTTTTGTTGACTGTTTCTTTTGCTATGCAAAAGCTTTTTATCTTGATGAAGTCCCAATCGTTCATTTTTGCCCTTGCTTCCCTTGCCTTTGGCGATGTTTCTAGGAAGAAGTTGCTGCGGCTGAGGTCAAAGAGGTTGCTGCCTGTGTTCTCCTTTAGGATTTTGATGGACTCCTGTCTCACATTTAGGTCTTTCAACCATTTTGAGTCTATTTTTGTGTGTGGTGTAAGGAAATGGTCCAGTTTCATTCTTCTGCATGTGGCTGTCCAATTTTCCCAACACCATTTGTTGAAGAGACTGTCTGTTTTCCATTGGACGTTCTTTCCTGCTTTGTCGAATATTAGTTGACCATAGAGTTGAGGGTCCATTTCTGGGCTCTCTATTCTGTTCCATTGATCTATGTCTGTTTTTGCGCCAGTACCATACTGTCTTGATGATGACAGCTTTGTAATAGAGCTTGAAGTCCGGAATTGTGATGTCATCAGCTTTGCTTTTCTTTTTCAACATTCCTCTGGCTATTCGGGGTCTTTTCTGGTTCCATACAAATTTTAGGATTATTTGTTCCATTTCTTTGAAAAAAGTGGATGGTATTTTGATAGGGATTGCATTGAATGTGTAGATTGCTCTAGGTAGCATTGACATCTTCACAATATTTGTTCTTCCAATCCATGAGCATGGAATGTTTTTCCATTTTGTGTCTTCCTCAATTTCTTTCATGAGTATTTTATAGTTTTCTGAGTACAGATCCTTTGCCTCTTTGGTTAGATTTATTCCTAGGTATCTTATGGTTTTGGGTGCAAATTGTAAATGGGATCGACTCCTTAATTTCTCTTTCTTCTGTCTTGTTGTTGGTGTATAGGAATGCCACTGATTTCTGTGCATTGATTTTATATCCTGCCACTTTACTGAATTCCTGTATGAGTTCTAGCAGTTTGGGGTGGAGTCCTTGGGGTTTTCCACATAAAGTATCATATCATCTGCAAAGAGTGAGAGTTTGACTTCTTCCTTGCCGATTCGGATGGCTTTTATTTCTTTTTGTTGTCTGATTGCTGTGGTTAGGACTTCTTTAAAAATAAAATAAAAACTTTTTAAAAGTTGTTTTATCTATTCTAGGGCCTTTGTATTTCCATATAAATTTAGAATCAGCTTATTAATTTCTACAGAAGACTTCTGGGATTTTGGTTGATAGTGTATTGAATCTATAGATCAATTTGGGGAAGATTGGTATCTTAATGTTTAGGGTTCTGGCCTTGTGAACAACATCCATTTCTCCATTTGTTTAGGTCTTCAATTTCTCTCAGCAGCATTTTGTGGTTTTCACAGTGTGGGCCTAGTGCATCTTTTGTTGGCTTTATCACAAAGTATATAATATCTTTATACTATTTTAAATTTTATTTTTACACTTTAATTTTCTATTCACGTTTACTAACATATAGAAGTACAGTTAATTTTTTTCTTTTTTTAATTTAAATTCAATTAGCAAACATATAGTAAGTACATCATTAGTTTCAGAGGTAGAGTTCAGTAATTCATCAGTTGCATATAACACTCAGTGCTCATCACATCACTGCCCTCTTTAATGCTCATCACCCAATTACCCCATCCCCCCACCCACCTCGCCTCTAGCAACCCTGTTTGTTTCCTATAGTTAAGAGTCTCTCATGGTTTGTCTCCCTCTCTGATGTTTTCCCATTCAGTTTTCCCTCCCTTCCTCTCCGATCTTCTGTGCTATATCTTATATTCCACATATGAGTGAAACCATATGATCATTGTCTTTCTCTGATTGACTTATTTCACTCAGCATAATACCCTCCAGTCCCATCCATGTCGATGTAAATGGTAGGTATTCATCCTTTCTGATGGCTGAGTAATATTACCTTGTATATATATACCACATCTTCTTTATCCATTCATCTGTAGATGGACATCTCAGCTCTTTCCACAGTCTGGCTATTGAGGATTTTTTATTATTGATCTTGTATCCTGCATTCTGGCTGAACTCATTTATGAGCTCTAATAATTCATTTGTGAATTCCTTAGGATTTTCTATATACAAGATCCTGTCATCTATGAATGAAAAGAAAGTTACTTCTTCCATTCTATACCTTGTTCTTTTTCTTTTCTGATTACACTGGTCAGAACCTCTTTTCAATGTTAAGTGGAAGTGGTGAGAGCAAACATTCATCCATCTTATTTTTTTTTAGGAGAGAGAGTGGTAGGAGGGGCAAAGGGAAAGGGAGAGAGAGAATCTTAAGCAGGCTCCATGCCCAGCATGGAGCTCCATGCAGTGCTCGATTTCACAACACTGAGATCATGACATGCGCTGAAGTTAAGAGTCAGATGCTTAACTGACTGAGCCACCCAGGGGCCCCCAGCCATCTTATTTCTTAACTTAGGGGAAAATCACTCTCTTTCACCATTAAATGTGGTATTAGCTGTGGGCTTTTTTTTTTATAGAAGCCATTTCTCAGATTTAGGAAGTTTCCTTCCATTCCTAGTTTATGAGTTTATTTAACATGAATGATTATTGAATTTTGTAAATTGGTCTATTGACTGTCATATGGTTTTTGTCCTGTGTCCTCTTATCATGGTGTAATACACTGATTGATTTTACTATGTTGAGCCAGCTTTGCATTCCTGGGATAAGTCCCACTTGTCATGGTGTATAGTTATTTTTATATGTTGCTGAAGTTGATTTGCTAGTATTTTGCTGAGGATGTTTGAATCTACATTCATAAGAGATACTGGTCTATAGTGTTCTTATGATGCCTTTTTCTGGTTTGGGTATAAGGGTAGCATATACTTTGAGAAGTATTCCCTCCTCTTTTATTTTTTGGAAGAGTTTGTAAAGAGTTGGTATTAATTCTTCTTTGAATATTTAATGGACTTCACAAGTGAAGCCATCTAAGCCTGGAGTTTTCTTTCTGGGAAGGTTTTTAACTACAAATTTAATTTCCTTAATAATTATAAGACTACTCCTGTTTCTATTTATTTTTTATTAAGCTTTGTTAGGCTGCATTCTTCAAAGAATTTGTTCATTTTATCTAAGTTGTCCAATGTATTGGCATAAAGTTATCAAAATATTCCCTTAGCATCTTTTTACCATATGTATAATCTGTAGTGATGTTACTTCTCCCATTCTCAGTATTGGTATTTATTTCTTCTTTTATTCTTTCATGATCAGATAGGCTTGAGGTTTCTTAGTACTCTTAGTCTTGTAAAGAATTAGCTTTGGGTTCATTGATTTATCTCTATTTTGTTTTTGTTTTCTGTTCCATTGATTTTTGCTTTGATTTTTGCAATACATTCAGATTTTTGTTGTGGCCCAGAATATGGGTTATCTTGCCAAATGTCCTATGAACATTTACACTTGAAAAGAATGTGTAGTCTGCTGCTGTTGGATGCAGTGTTCTATAAATGTTAATTAGGTCAAGTTGGTTGATTTCATTGATCAACTCTACTATATTCTTTCTTTTTTTTTGACCCTTTATTTTTTATTTAAATTCAATTAGCCAACATATAGTACATCATTAGTCTTTGATGTAGTGTTCAGTGATTCATTAGTTGCATATATTCTTTCTGATTTTCTCTCTATTCTATCAGCTATTCAGAAAAAGATTCTGAAATCTTATACTGTAATTGTGCATTTTTCTATTCCTCCTTGCAGTTTTATTATTTTTTCTTCATGTACTTTGAGTCTGTGTTATTGGGGCCATAAACATTTAAGATGTTATGTGCTTTTGGTGAATTGAAGTCTTTATCATTATGGGATAGCCTTTATTTCTGGTAATTTTCAGTGACTCTTTCTTGAAATTTTTGCCCCCACTTCTGCAACTGCATGTATATTAGGCCACTTTAAGTAGTCCCACAAATCATTAATGCTCTTTTCATTTGGTTTTTATCCCTGACTTTTATTTTTCTTAGTTTCTATCAACATGCCTTCAGTTCACTAATCTTTTCTTCTGCAATGTCTAGTATGCCATTATACCATCCAGTATATTTTTCATCTCAGACATGGTATCTCTAGATTTTACTTGGGGTTTTTCTATATCTCTATTTATCTTTTTAAACATTAGGAATATAGTAATAATAATGGAATAGCGTTAAGATAGCTATTTTAGTGCTCTTGTCTGCTAATTCTAATATCTGTATCGGTTCTGGATTTGTTCTGATTTGTCGATTTTTCTACTCATTATGGATGTATTTTCCTGCTTCTTTTATGCCTGATAATTATTTTATTGGATGTGCAACATTGTCAATTTTATCTTGTTTTGTACTGGATTTTTTTTCAGCTTTATTGAGGTATAATTGATACATACAATTGTATTTTATGATATTTAAAATTATATATGTAAAGCACAATGATTTGACATGGGAAATGATTTACTTTGTGAAATCATGATCACAGTCTGATTAATTAACACATCTATCACCTCACACAGTTGCCATTTTTTGTTGTTGTAGTTGTTGAGAATGCTTAACGTCTCCTATCTTGGCAAATTTCAAATACACATGACAGTATTATTAACTATAGTCACCATGATGTACATTAGATCCCCAGAGCTTATTAATCTAATAACTGAAGTCTCATATCCTTTAAACCGTGACTCCTTATCTCTAGGCTCTGGTAACCACCATTCTATTATTTCTATAAATTTAGCTTTTTTTTAAATTTCACATATAAGTGAGATACAGTATTTTTCTTTGGCCAATTTAACTTAGCATACTGTCCTCTAGGTTCATCCATGTTGTTGCAAATGGCAAGATTTCATTTTTTCTTGTGGCTGAATAATACCACATCTTCTTTATCCATTCATCAGTTAATGGGCACTTAGGTTGTTTCCAAATCTATCTACTGTGAATAATGCTGAGATGTACATGGGAGTAAAGATGTCTCTTTGACATACTGATTTAGTTTCCCTTGGTTATTTACCCAGAAGTGAGATAGCTCTATTTTTATTTTTTTAATAACCTCCATACCATTTTCCATTATGGCTATACTGATTTACATTCCTACCAACAGTGTACAAGGGTTCTCTTTTTAAAATATCTTTACCAACCCTGGTTATTTGTTATCTTATTGATAAAAGCCATCCTAACAGACGTGAGGTAATATCTCATTGTGCTTTTGATTTGTATTTTTCTGATTATTAGTGATGTTGAATACCTTTTCATGTACCTGTTGACCATTTGTATGTCTTCTTTGGAGAAATGTCTAAGCTCTTAGCCCATTTTTGAATTGGATGATGATGATTATTATTTTGCTATTAAGTTGTATAAGTTCTTTACATTAACCCCTTATCAGTAATATGGTTTGCAAATAGGTTTTCTTCCAGGAGTTTTATAATTTCAAGTCTTACAGTTAATTCTTTAACCCAGTTAATTTTTGTGAGTGGTGTAAGTTAAGAGTCTAGTTCCACTATTTTGCATGTGAATATACAGTTTCCCAACACAATTTACTGAAGAGACTACACTTCCCCTATTGAGTGTTCCTGGAACCCTGGGCAAGGACTAGTGCACCGTATATGTGTGGAATCATATCTGAGCTCTCCGTTCTGTTCCATTGGTCTGTGCATCTGTTTTTATGCTTGTTTTGATTACTCTAGCTTTGTAATAAAGTTTGAAATAAGGAAGTGTGATGCCTCCAGCTTTGTTCTTCTTTCTCAAGATTCTATTGGCTATTCAGGGTCTTTCATAGTTCCTTACAAATTTTAGGGTTCTTTTTTTCTATTTCTGTGAATAATGCCAATAGAATTTTGATAGAGACTGCCTTGAAGCTGTATATCACTTTGGGTAGCATGGATATTTTAATATTATTAGTTCTTCCTATCCATGAACACAGAGTATCTTTCCATTTATTTCTTCCTCAATTGCTTTCATTGATGTCTCATAGCTTTCAGTGTAAAGGTCTTTCGTCTCCTTGGTTAAATTTATTCTTAGGCATTTTATTGGTTTTGGTACTATTGTAAATGAAATCATTTTCTTATTTCTCTCTGATAGTTCATTGTAAGTGTACATAAATGCAACTGATTTTTCTACATTGATTTGTGTTCTGCAATTTTACTGAGTTTATTTATTCTAAGAGATTTTGTGGAGTCTCTAAGGTTTTCTATATATATATTAGATCATGTAATCTTCACACAAAGACAATTTTACTTCTTTTCTGATTTGGATACATTTAATTCCCCTTTCTTGCTTACTTAATCTGGCTAGTAACTTCAGTACTGTGTTAGAATAGAAGTCATGAGAGTGAGCATCCTTGCCTTGTTTTTGATCTTAGTGGAAACACTTTCAGTTTTTCACTGTTGACTATGTTAACTCTGGGCTTGTCATACATGGCCTTTATCATGTTAAGGTACATTCTATACCAATTTTTTTTTTTTTTTTGCATAAAAGGATGTTGAATTTCCTGAGATGTTTTCTGCATCTATGGAGATGATCATATGATATTTGTCCTTCATTCTGTTAATGTTGTGTATCACATTTACTGGTTCGTGTACATTGAATCATCTTTATTTCCCAGGAATAAATCCCACTAGATACTTTCTAAGGTGCTGTTGAAGTTGGTTTGGTAGTATTTCATTGAGGGCTTTTGCATCTATATTTATAAGAGATGTTGGCCTGTAATTTTCTTTTTGTATAGTGTCTTTGTCTGGCTTTGGTATCAGGGTAATGCTGACATTGTAAAATGAGTTTAGAGGTGTTCCTTCCTCTTCAGTTTTTGGAAGAGTTTGAGAAGGATTGGTATTTATTTATTTTTTTAATGTTTGATAGACTTCATGAGTAAAGTTGTCAGGTCCTGGAATGTATTTCTGGGGAGGTTTTTGATTACTGATTCAATCTCTTGACCCATTATTGATCTCTTCAGATTTTCTTTCTTCATGAGTCTATCTTGGTAGGAGTTATTCTCTAGGAATGTATCCATTTCTTCTAAGTCATCCAATTTGTTGGCATATAATTGTTTGTAGTAATCTGTTATAATCCTTTGTATTTCTGTGATATCAGCTATAATGTCTCTCTTTCATCTCTGATTTTATTTACTTGAGTCTTCTCTCTTTTTTTCTTGTTCTAGATTAAGGTTTATCAATTTTATCTTTTTAAAAAACCAGCTCTTAGTTTTGATTTTTTCTTTTGTTTTTCTAGTCTCTATTTCATTTATTTCTGTTCCAATCTTTGCTATTTCCTTTTCCGTGCTAGCCTTGGTTTTAGGTTTTTTTATTTTTCCTTTTCTATTTCCTGGAAATATAGTAAGGTTTGTTTTTTGTTGTTTTTTTTTTTTTTGAGATTTTTCTTTTTTCTTAATATAAGCATTTATCACTATAAACTTCCCTCTTAGACTTTTTGTTGCATCCCATAAGTTTTTGTATGTTGTGTTTCCATTTTGATTTTTTTCAAGACATTTTAAATTTCCCTTTTGATTTCTTCTTTGACCCATTGGTTTTCAGGAGCATGTACATATTTGTGAAGTTTCCAGTTTTCCTTCTGTTATTGATTTATAGTTTCATACCAGCATGGTTGGAAAAGGTACTTGGTATGATTTCAGTCTTCTTAAATTTGTTAAGACTTGTTTTGATATCTAATATATGATCTGTCCTGGAGAATGTTCTGTATGTACTTGAGAAGAATGTGTATTCTGTTGCTGTTAGATGGAATGTTCTGTATATGTTTGTTAGATCAATTTGGTCTGCAGTATAGTTCAAGTCCAATGTTGCTTTATTGATTTTTCTGTCTCAGTAATCTATACCTTGTTGAAAGTATGGTATAGAAGTCCCTTACTAGTATGGTATTATTGTTTAGTTCTCCCTTTGAATCTCACAGTATTTGCTTAATATATTTAGGTGCTCCAATGTTGGGTGCATATATATTTATAATTGTTATGTATTCTTAATGAGTTGACTCCTTTATCATTATATAATAACTTTTTTGTCTCTTTTTATAGTTTTTCACTTAGTCTATTTTGTCTGATAGAAGTATAGTTACCCTTGCTCTCTTTTGGTTTCCATTTGCATGGAATATCTTTTTTCATCCCTTCACTTTGAACCTGTATGTATCCTCAAAGCTGAATATATTTGGTTCTTATTTTTTCAGCCACTGTATGTCTTTTGATTGGAGAATTTAATCTATTTTCATTTAAAGTAATTTTTTATTATGTAAGAACTTACTAATGCCATTTTATTGTTCTCTGGCTTTTTTGTTGTTCCTTTCTTCCTCTATTGCTGTCTTCCTTTGTGAATTGATGATTTTCTGTACTGGTATGCTTTGATTCCTTTGTCTTTATCTTTTCTGTATCAATGGTAGTTTTTTGTTTTGTGGTTACCATGAGGCTCACATAAAATAGCTTATAACAGTCTATTTCTTTATTTAAATTCAATTAGCCAACATATAATACATCATTTTTTTGATGTAATGTTCAATGATTCATTAGTTGTGTATAACACCCAGTGCTCATCACCTCACGTACCCTCCTTAATGCCATCACCCACTTACCCCATTCCCCCACCCACCTCCCTTTCTGCAACCCTCAGTTTGTTTCCCAGTCAAGAATTTCTCATGGTTTGTCTCCCTTTCTGATTTTTTCCATTCAGTTTTCCCTCCCTTTCCCTATGATCTTCTGCGCTATTCCTTATATTCCACATATGAGTGAAACCATATGATAATTGTCTTTCTCTGATTGATTTACTTCACTTAGCATAATACCCTCCAGTTTCAACCATATCGATGTAAATGATAGGTATTCCTCCTTTCTGATGGCGAGTAATATTCCATGTAACAGTCTATTTTAACTGGATAACAACCTAACATTGATTGCATTCAAAAAATATTTTGAATTTTTTATTGGACAAATACAGATCTCTATTTTTGGAAGGTCAGTTTCTAGAACATTGTGTTACTTTGGTAGTATATTTCCTTGATTTTCGTGCTCCTTGGAGTCTTGTGTCTTGTCTTTGTATTTGAGGTATAATTGACCTTCTCCAGTTTTTACTAACTGGAAGGCAGTTTTAAGAGAGAAATGTCTTCCATTACCCTGCTAGGGATTCTAAGGCTTTCTCAGACATTTTCTATGGATACAGCTGTTCCACACTTCTTGTCCCTCTTGGAAGGGAGGGAGATTCTTAAAATTTTATGCCTTCTCTCAATCCTGCAAAACCAGGTCAGGTGCTGATAGCCTGATGTGCTTTCTTGAGGGCAGTGCTGAATGCTTTCTGTGTGCTTTCTCTCAATCCCACAAAGTTGGGCTGGCTTTTTGTGTATGCCCACTAGCCATCTGTAAAGGCTCATACTTGCCACCCTCATGTGCCCCAGGAGCTGACCACAAAGTGGGGAATGTGTGTGGAGCACTGGGGGTGACTGGGCCAGTTGGGGGATCCACAGGTAAGGTATTCCCCACTGCCTCTGGGTAAGCTTCCTGATGGAGTTCATGAAGCAGTTAGTAACACCTGCATTCCTTTGAAATCCTCTGAGGGTCCTGGCTGCTGTTCTCCCAAGCTCCTCCCTGCCCCCCAGTTGCACAGCATACCTCGGTATTCTGGATGGTGCAAAACAGGAGTACACCTCTTTGACAGCATCCCACACAGTTGGAGAAACCAGATGCTCAGTCACACACTCTCACTTTTCCCGTGGAAAAAATCATAGGCCAAGAAGGTCTCTCTTGGCACTGAGCTGTGCCACCTTGGGGCAAGGGTGAGGTGGGTGAAGTGAAACTATTCTTCTTGTGTTCTTCAGTATGTCCAATCTCAGATTTTCCTTGCTACAACTCTTTTCCTTGTTTTTTAAACTATCTTGTCCACCTCACCAGGGAAGCACCTCATGAGCATACCAAAGACACTCCTATCACTGAAAATTCCAAGGGTTTTTAAAGCTTTGTGCCAAGAACAGGGGACAAAGACAAATACATATGTATGTTTCATTTTATTCAATTTTTATTCAATTTATTTAAACTGAAAAAAGTTTACACATTTATTCCACCCCCCACAATCCCCCACCTCTTGCAACCATCAATCTGTTCTCAGTGTCTGTAAACTTGCTTGGGGTTTTGTTTTTATTTTTGTTTTTGTTTTTAGATTCCACATATAAGAGAGATCATACTGTATTTGTCTTTCTCTGACTTATTTCACTTAGTATAATGTTAAACCATGTTGTTGCAAATGGCAAGATTTCATTACTTTTTATGGCTGAATAACATTCCATTGTGTGTGTGTGTGTGTGTGTATCTCTTTATCCATCCATCCATCAATAAACACTTAGGTTGTTTCATACCTTGGCTATTGTAAAAATGCTGGAATGAACATGGTGGTCCACATATTTTTCAAATTAGTGTTTTGATTTTCTTTGGATAAATATCCAGAAGTGGAATTGCTGGATCTATTGCAGCATCAAAAAATTATTCTATTTTTAATTTTTTGAGGAAACTTCATACCGTTTTCTATAGTGGTTATAGCAATTTATATTCTCACCAACAGTGCACAAGGGCTCCCTGTTCTCCACATCCTCACCAACACTTGTTATTTCTTGTCTGTTTGATAGTAGCCATTCTAATAGGTGTGAGGTGATATCTAATGGTGGTTTGGGTTTGCATTTCACTGATGATTAATGATGTTGAATATATTTTCATGTACCTGTTGGCTATCTGTGTATGTTCTTTGGAAAAATGTCTATTTAGGTCTTCTGCACATTTTTCAACTGAATTCTTTGTTTGCTTTGCGTTGTATGAGTTTTTATATATTTTGGATACTAGCACCTTATCAGATAGATGATTTGCAATTATTTTCTCCTATTCGGTAAGTTGCCTTTTTCATTTTGTTGTTTATTTCTTTGCTGTGCAGAAGCTTTTAAATTTGATGTGTGTATTTATTTATTTTTGCTTTTAGTATTAGATTTAAAAAATCATCACCAAGATTTATGTTAAGGAGCTTACCACCCACTTTCTTCTAGGAGTTCTATGGTGCCAGGTCTTACATTCAAGTCTTTAACCCATTTTAAGTTTATTTTTGTGTATGGTGTAAGATAGTGGTCCAGTTTCATTCTTTGGCATGTGGCTGTCCAATTTTTCCAACACCATTTATTGAAAAGACTGTTCTTTCCCCATTGTATATTCTGGGCTCCTTTGTCCTAAATTAATTGACCCCTATGTGTGGGTTTATTTCTGGGCTCTCTAGTCTGTTCTATTGATCTATGGGTCTGTTTTTATGCCAATACCATACTGTTTTAATTACTATACCATTGCAATATAGTTTGAAGTCAGCTTCATTCTTTCTCAGAATTACTTTGGCTATTCAGAGTCTTTTGTGGTTCCATACAAATTTTAAGATTATTCTATTTCTGTGAGAAATGCCATTGGAATTTTGATAGGGATTGCATTGAATCTGTATACTGCTTTGGGTAGTATGGACATTTTAACAATATTAATTTTTCTAATCCACGTGCACATCTTTCCATTTATTTGTGTCTTCTTTAATCTCTTTCATTAATGTTTTATAGTTTTCAATACACAGGTCTTTCACTTCCTTGGTTAAATTTATTCCTACATATTTTACTCTTTTTGAGGCAATTATAAATGGGATTGTTTTCTTAATTTCTCTTTCTGATAGTTTGTTATTAGTGTAAAGAAATGCAACAAATTTTTGTGCATTGATTTTGTATCTTGCAAACTTTACTGAATTTGTTTATTAGTTCTAACATTTTTTGATGGAGTCTATAGGGTTTTCTATACACAGTATCACGTCATCTGCAAGTAGTGACAGTTTTACTTCTTCCTTTCCAATTCAGATGCCTTTTATTTCTTTTTCCTGACTGCTCTGGTTAGGACTTCCAATACTATGTTTAATAAAAGTAGCAAGAGTGGACATTCTTGTTTTGTTCCTATCTTAGAGAAAAGGCTTCAGGTTTTCACCAATGAGTGTGATGTTAGCTGTGGGCTTGTCATACATGGCCTTTATTATGTTGAGGTACATTCCATCTATACCTGCTTTGTTGAGTTTTTATTATAAATGGATGTTGACTTTTGTCAAATGTTATTTTGCATCTATTGAGATGATAATATTATTTTTATCCTTCATTTTCTTAATGTGGTATAGCATATTGACTGATTTGCAGATGTTGAACCATCCTTACACCCCTGGATTACATCCCACTCGATCATAGTATATGATCCTTTTAATGTATTAGTAAATTTGGTTTACTAACTATTTTGTTGAGGATTTTTACATGTATGTTCATCAGGAATATTCCTGTAATTTTCTTTTTTGTGGCATTCTTTTCTGGTTTTGATATCAGGGTAATGCTGATTTTATAAAATGTGTTTGGAAGAGTTTCCCTCTCTTCTATTTTTTTGGCCAAATATATATTTTCATTATGCCACACCCTCTATGGTGGTGACAGCAGAAGATTTCATTTTTTCTGATAGTCATTAATACAGCTTCACATAATTCATATCAATTTCTAAGCTCTGAATCAGGTAGAATGTCTGTCCCAAGTTTGTTCTTGATTTCCTTGGACTGTAGTTGGTATTCAAAAAATATTTATTGAAAGAAGAAAGAAAGAAAGAAAGAAAGAAAGAAAGAAAGAAAGAAAGAAAGAAAGAAAGAAAGAAAGAAAGAAAAAGAAAGAAGGAAAGAAAAAGAAAGAAGAAAGAAAGAGTGGGGTGCCTGGGTGGCTCAGTCGGTTAAGCATCTGACTCTTGATCTCAGCTCAGGTCTTGATCTCAGGGTGGTGAGTTCAAGCCCCATGTTGGGTTCCACACTGGGCATGGAGCCTACTTAAAAGAGAGAGAGAGAGAAGGGAGAGGGAGAGAGGGAGAAAGGATAGACATAGATATTGTCCTCAAGGAGCTCTAAATCTAGTAGAGAAAACAGATACATGGACAAATCATTTTAATACAATCTGAAGGATGGATTAAGTCTACAAAGATGAGTGTGCATAAAATAAAGAAAGGTAGGAAGTGGGTTCCAGGCCGAAGACTTATCTTCAGTAAAGATGTGATGAAATAAAACAGAGGTTTCCTTGGTATTGATCAATTCTTATCCATTTTTTGCCAGTTCTTTTCCTGTGGCCTTTGCCCCATTTTTATCTAGTCCCATATCAAGTTCCCTTCAGGCTGAGCTATTACACAGCCTCCCCATCTCCAAATCTACTCTTTGAACTTCTGTGTTACCTCCCTCCACTGCAGTGTGTGTAGGTCAGTAAGAATTTTTCTAGAGTGTTTTGATGTCATCCTCTTGCACAGATAATCACCATTCATAGAAAGTTTAAATTTCTTATGTGTCAAAGTTCTAACAAACCCCTCCTTACTGAACTTTCTTCAGTTCTTGCTACTGTCTGATTTGAACTCATTGTTCCAGCCAAATAATGTTATTTCTGAGTAAATATGATTTGCTTGCTTCTGTCTCTGAGCTGTCCTACATGCCAGCAATCCCCTCTTTCTCTCCCCCTCCTCTGTGAACCCAGCTCTAGCAGGAGATCAAACTGATGACTGAAATGAGCCCATTTCAGCAAGCAGAATGTAAGTTGCCTTCTTGCAGTTCTGACAGAACAATTTTGTGTGGGCACTTGGGCCAGTTCTGATCCTGAGGTCCCCTAAGGACTCCTGGGAGAGAGAACGCAGGCAGTGCTAATCTCACAAGGTTAGATTCAAGGCTTAAGGAAGCCCCAAAGAAAATTATGAGATGACCAAGTTTGTGTTAGTGGTCCCCACCAGCCTTACTGGGTTTTTATCTTTTTTTTTTCCCTATTTTAAATCCTCTAATCCAGAACTCACCACCACTCCCCTTCTTCCTGGCCAAAAGAAAAGGGGAGCCAATAATCTTATTCATATTACAGTGTTAGTACTGAATCTGCTATGTCTCACAAGAGGATGTCCAGGGTTTAGAAGGGACCATTGCCAATTAGTGGCTATATAATCTTGGGCAAAGAGCCTGGCTGCTCTGTGTCTCAGTTTTCTTATCTGTAAAAGAGGGATAATAAGAGTACCTATATCACTGTTAGCTATCATTATTATCTGTCAATTCCCTATTCAGCAACCCTGAATAGCAGTTAGCCAAACTATGATGCTTCAGTGTCTGCAATGATGTGAGCACTCTGCCTCCTGAGACAGTTCACTTTTTGTGATTAAAAAGGTGTATCAGAGAGGAGCACCTGGGTAGCTCAGTTGGTTAAGCATCAGACTTGATTTCAGCTCAGGTCATGATCTCAGGGTTGTGAGATCAAGCCCAGCATCGGGCTCTGCACTGGGTGTGGAGCCTGCCCCTTCCCCTCCTCCTATCAAACAACAACAACAACAAAACAACAACAGTGTATCAGAGAGAAGGGGTGGCATTTGCAAGGAGAGGAGTGGGAACCTCTCAGATTTCTAGCATCAAGCTAGTCTCCACCATGGGTTTTGTGAAGCTACTTCAGTCCTTCTGAGGCCAATGCTTACATAATCTTAAGTGTTTTTGAATATTTACAGTAATAATAATAATTCATCTATGGAGCACTTACTACATGCAGGCATTGTGCTAAGTATTTTCTATGTATGATCTAAGTTCTTGCAACAACCCTATTATTATTATTAATACTAATAGTTAAGTTTCAGATAGTGCTTTTTATGAACTTTCTAAGTGCTTTAATTATATGAGCTAATTAAATTACATAACAACCCTAGAAAGTAGGTACTATTATTTGCTCATTTTACAAATGAGAAAACTGTGGACTGAGAGGTTAAGTAATTTTAGCTCCAGGTCATACCACTGACTAGTAGCAGAGCTAGGTTCTGAAACCAAGCAATCTGGCTCCAGAAGTACTCCTTAACCACAAAATCATACTGCATCTCTTATGATGTGGCAATTCTAATCAACACAGTCTCAGAGAGAATAACAACTGCCAACATTCTCTTGTACTTATGGCTCCTGCCCCCACAGCACCTTCCATGAAGAAACTTTGTTTTACTTTTCATTTTACCTCATCTGTCCTCTTAGGGATCATTCCCACCTTCCCATCTTTGCCAGTGATGAACTATGTGACATAAGACAAATTGCTGGGCATCTTTAATTCTCAGTTTCCTCCCCTATAAAATAGAAACTATATCTACCTAGCAGGATTGTTTTTACTGTCTGCCCCAGCCCACACCAAACAATTCAAGTCAACCTACCCGCACATTGCTTAGCTGGCAGCCAATAAAGCCAAATACCAGCCCTCAGGGCCTTTTTATGGCAATTGTCTTGAACCCACTCACTTTACTTCTGCTCTGGCTCTTCATTCACTCTAAACTGGTCTTTATGGGTATTTTCCTCCTGACCCTGGCTCTCTAGGTTGTATCTGTCCTTATACAGCTCTCCCACACTTGACCATCTCAGTGCTTCCTAGGCAAAGGTTAACATTCATCTTTTGTTCTGCCTGTCCCTGGCTGTTTTAGCTATTCCCTAATCAGGCAAACCCCAGACTTAGCTCCCAATAAGGCAGCTTTGGGCCACTGCCAAGGGCCATCAGACTAAACCTCTGAGAGCACATGCTGTGCAGCCATATGACCGATTTTCCCAGTTTACTACCATTGAGTTCCCATTCTGGAACTTTCTACATCTGGAATGCACGTTTAACTCAACCACTGCAATGGCCATTTCCATCCTTGCCACTTTTCTGCATCACTAAGCACCATCCTAACTTCCATAGATTCTAAGTACTTGGGGTGAAAAATCAGATAGCAGATCCATCTTTCTTCCCAATAAAATAATCATTACTACCACGACTGACTCTTGGTTTCTGCTCAGGTTTCTGATCTCAGGGTTCTGAGATTGAGCCCCATGTCAGGCTCCATGCTCTTCTCCCTCTGTTCCCCCCCCCACTAGTATTCTCTCTCTCCCCCCCTTCTTCCTCTCTCTCTTAAATAAATCTTTAAAAAATAATCATTACTACTTATTAAACATTTATTATGTGCCAGGCACAACACTAAATAGTTTACATGCATAGCCTCACTTAAGCTCTTCAACAGTCTTATGTGTTTTTATCTTCATTCTCCAACTGTGGAAACTGAGCCACAGAAAGCTTTAGTGACTCACCTAGGATTACACAGCCATCTCATGGCAGAGCTGAGGTTTGAATTCAGGTCTGTATGCCATTAAATCCCACACTTTTAATTACTGAACACTGTTGGTTCCCAGTGTACATTATATCCGCCCTACTAAGTGCTTGAAGAACTTGTTGGACCTATTTACAGTTCAAGAAATTGTGAACACATTCGACTTCTCTTTTCTACTAACCCCGCCCTCATAGTAAGTAGGTGGCTTCCAGCACTCTGGGTCAAGCCCAGTCTACCCATATCCCTCCCTATGGGTCCATGCCCTTTCATGACAACTGGGCACTGTGAGAAGAGAAGGTGCTCAAAGTCTCAGCTCTTAAGTGGCCAGTTGCAGGAGCTGGTGCAAGAAGAAGTCTGTGAATTAGCCGAGTACTGGTGAGAACGAGCCTCCCACCTCAGGAATGCTCCTGAGCAAGTCGTAACTTCTCACTGGGCAAACCAGGGGAAGTCCCGGCCCCATGCCATTATACTGGGCCAACTCACCCACACACTGTGTGGCAGGTGGCCAAAGAAAATGAGGCACAGACCTCAGGGCCTCATTTGAGGCATTGCCTTAAACCTTCTCACTTCACTCCTACCCTTCCTCTTTACTTCCTGCTCTGTTACTTTGCATACCTGGCTCCAGACCTTCTTGGAACTCTCTTCTATTTGTGGCCCTGTATTATTCACCCCTTAGGCTTTCCATGCTTAGCTTTTGACTCTCTCTCAGTGCTCTCTAAGAACAGGTTTGCCTTCATTCCCTAGGTCTTCCTGCTCCTTACAGTTCTATGTCACTACCGTGGTCAATTCAAGCTACTGTCCCTGGAAACTCCTCCCCTCAAGGTGCTAGGAGGTTGGAAAACAGAAAGGGGGATCAATATGTGATAAAGAGTCAATCATAAAGATATCTAGCCAGTGCCTCCACCTCCTTCATAGTATACTAATCCTTAATCCCCCTTCACTATTTGGAAACTTCCTATGGCCAACCCATTTATCCCACAAAGTAGACATGACCCAGGGAACTGAGAATGCATACAGCTACCATATTCTTTAAATGATAAATTAGAATATGTGAACTGATCCTATGAACGTGCTTATGGCAGCAACACAATGGAATATTTGAATTTATTAATGCCCTTGAAAATCTTTGATGTGCCATCACCATAGTACAATGGAAAGGTGTCACCTGTGCCTGTGTGTCCAAAAACAATGCCCACTAGCCTAACTATACCTTACCACACACTGCTCATTCCTTGCACTCTGGCCACACTCACCTGCCTTCAGTTCTTCATATTTGCCCCACTCTATCCTGTTACAAGGTGCAAACAATTTCCTTTTCTGGCAAGTTCATTCTCTATTCTTGAGAATTAACTCCCCATTTTTTTCCAGATATTGTTGCCTCCATGATCACTTCTCAATAGGAGTTTTCCCTGCTTCCCTCACTTATAGTACCATAATGGTTACCACAGTTGCAATTTTGCATGTATTTGTGTGATAGTGTAATTAATGCCTGCCTTCACCTTTAGAATGAAAGTTCCATGTGAACAGGGGCCATGTCTTCTTGTTCACCACTATATCCTCTGCACCTAGCATTGCTGATACCAAGTAGGTATGTTTTTTCATTTGTTTAATTGTGCAAACAATGAGTGGCCTGAAATGCCCACCAATCAAGTGTTCTGAAGGTTTTTGGCTTAGTTCATGAACCCCATGGGAAGAGAAGGAGAGTCTTGGGGTACATCTAGATTGGTTCTCTCCAATTAGCAAATGGGTACCTAGGAATTTAACAAATGAGTAAAGTACAGGCTCTTGGCAAGTGCAATATGGGCTATGTGACTTTCTAGAATAGAGAAATTGTGATAATCAGGACACAGAGAGGAAAGCAACATGCCCAAGTTCACTTACTTAGTAGATAGCAGATCCAGGATTTAAACCCCAATTGTTTGGCTCTGTTTGATTAACCTTGATGAACCTCAGTTTTCTCACCTCTAAAATGGGAGCAATGATGCCCGCTTGCAGAGTTATTATAAGAATGAAATAAAATAATGTATCAAAAGCACTTGCACATAATAAGTATTCATTGTATGGTACAAATTGTTATTAGTTTCTTTGAAAATGAAGGGAAGCCAGAGAAGTTATAAGCTATATGCTTAGAACTGGAGAAACACTTGCCCTTCTATAAAGCCCTCAGCTACCCTTGTCTTATTCCCTCTTCTCTTCTCTTCTCTTCTCTTCTCTTCTCTTCTCTTCTCTTCTCTTCTCTCTCTTCCCTTCCCTTCCCTTCCCTTCCCTTCTCTCTCTGTCTCTCTCTCCAGCTATAATCTCTAGAAGAGATACTCTTAGGGGTGAAGAAAGGAAGAGAGCAGAGCAGATTGAGAAGTTAGGGGAAAAAGGCTGAAAAAGACACTGGAAAGAGGAAGAAAAGATAAGAGAGAAGGGACAACACATGTAACTAAGATGGTTATGTTTCTGCCTCTACTAAATAAAAATATGGCTGCACACAGCTTTGCTACAGGACTTTCTTTTCTTCCTTAAGAAAGAGATGGGGAGAGAGGGCATATATAGACATGGGCTTAGAAGAGTGCTGGGTAAGAGACCCATTTAGATTATGGCCATTCCTGCCCCAAATTATCTGAAATGGACAAAAGGCCTAGAAAAATTGCCTCAACTTATGTAGCTTTGAAACACAGACACACACACACACACACATATACACATACACACACCACTGTTCAGTGCTGCCCCTTCAGCATTTCCTAAGCATATTGTTCACTTTTGTGTGTTTGTTAGTTGAGGGTGTCCCTGGCCCTCACAGAACAGGAGCCCCAGGAGTCCAGGGAATGTGTCTTTTCCTCTGCAACCAAGTGCTTAATGTTTGCTGGGAACTATGATGAAAGATGAATTAGGGGAATGGCTCTTATGATGATGGTAACACAGGCAGCTCCCCATTCCCTGCTAGGTTTGTTTAGCTATGCCTCAGATACCGGCATACCTGGGGCTCTTAGAAGACAAGGACCCAATCGAATAGATCTCCTGGAAGTCCAAGGGGTAGAGCACAGTGGGAGAAATGATTTTGGGGAGATTGTCAGGCCAACTTGGCAGACTGGAGACTTGGGAAACCTCTGGGGTACATGTCCAAACCAAACTTGTAAAATACTGGCTCATCCCCAGGTCCTCTGCTAGGGTCTTTGGGGAAAGTGTTAAATGCAAACCAGTCAAGTTGAACATTACACTATTTATAATTATAAGACAGAGAAAAAAAAAAAGACAGAAAAAAGGGAGGGGGGACAGAAAACAGGAACATAATTAAGGCCGGGTTAGCAACAACTTAGATACAGTGTCATTAAAAGTAAAGCATGCTTCTATAAATCAGTGAATGCAAGCTTTAAAAAAAATTTTTTTTCAAGAAAGAGAAATGAATGTGCAAAAAGAACCATTGTAGTACTTAGCATTACTTAAAATGAAAAAGATATTTGCATTCAAAGGGAAATGTGCCATGGAAACACATAAGAGATGAAACGTTGAAGGATCATAATCATGAACATACGCAAAGTATTACTACAATTAGCAGTGTTACAACTCTTTATGAAGTGCTTAGAAATACAATTTAGTTGGGGGAAGGGTGGGGGTAGGCATTTTGCAGCTGATGAGTCACCATATTTCTACTTCCCTCTTCCTGCTTATGGTGAAGTGACCATCTTTAAATTAACAATATGCAGAACTGTCAAATAAAATTTCCATTCTCACCATTGTAACCAGGGCAATAAAAGTTATTCTTTTAGTAATATGAGTTAGAATATTTGAGTTATGTTTTCACCTTCCTCTTTGTCCTACCATAGAAGCTCAATAAGTCACCTTACCTCTCTGAATCTGAAACAATCCATCAGTCATTTAAGTTTTAGCACATGTTACAAATGGTGCTTGCTTTTGTCAAAAGAGGATTTTCTCCAACATGTTATCATGGCTATAGCCCACATACAATGTGATTTGGGAAGTCTTATACATCGATATAAGTCTGTTTCTAGCCCCTCTCCAAGAAGTCTGTATGGACTTAATGAAAGCTAGGTAGTGACTTCAAAGACTTCATTCTCCCTTTCAATTCAGTAAGCATTTCTTGAGCACCTACCATGTGCACAAGAAGCTGAAGTAGTACATGTAGAATGTGTGGAGATCATTAAACTTTCTGAAGTACTCTCAGAAAGGCCTTCTACTCTTCCTCCCCATGCACTGACCTTCCACTACCTTTTTCCAGCTCCTTCAACTACTAGAACACTGTTTAGTCCATGGGGGCCAATAGATTCCCTGGCCCCTTCCTCCTCTTCATGCCAGATGTTAGCTTTAACAGCAGCAAAATTCCTAAATGAAACAGCCAAAGGAGGCGGGAAGACCCAGGGTACTCTGGAGCCTCAAGGAAATGCCTTTTTTTTTTTTTTATAATGGAGGTTTTTTTTTTTTTTTTTAAAGATTTTATTTATTTATTTATTTGACAGAGAGAAAGAGACAGCAAGAGAGGGAACACAAGCAGAGGGAGTGGGAGACTGAACCACCCAGGTGCCCTAATGCCTGACTTTTGAAACATATATGACAAAGTGTTTTCTGCCTATTACTCCAGTATCTGGGAGGGGAAACAAGAGGCTACAGATAAAGAATCTTGCTACCCACATACCCTTCCCAGTGGCCTCTTGGGTACAAAGGAAGGCATGGTTCCCCTAACCTGCCATAATCCACAAGGAGGTAAGTTATTGTGCAAAAAATCAAAAAACAAACAAAAAACAGCTTAGTATTATGGGGAGTGAGAGGAGGAGGTCGATGCCTAGGAAGGAGGAAGGGGCTGCTGGGCGCCTGGGTGACTCAGTCGTTAAGCGTCTGCCTTCAGCTCAGGTCATGGTCCCAAGGTCCTGGGATCAAGCCCCACATCAGGCTCCCTGCTCTGCGGGAAGCCTGCTTCTCCCTCTCCCACTCCCCCTGCTTGTGTTCCCTCTCTCACTGTGTCTCTCTCTGTCAAATAAATAAAAAATTTTTTAAAAAAATAAAAAGGAGGGAGGGACTGCTGGGTAAGGTGAGATTCCTTCTGTGCTCCCATCCTCTTTGTTCAGGTTGCTATCAAAGCTGTATCCTATGCTGGAGAAGTCCTTATTGACTATCAGACAAGGTAATAGGAAACAGTCTGGATACCAAGGAGAAGCAGAGAAATTCTATTCTAACAGGTCACCCACAGCCAAAACAAATTGTTCCTTCCAACTCCACTGGGAACCAAAGCCCAAGCCAGTGAGCAGCTACCAGGGCTCCCTGTGCAGCTCTGGAAAAACACACAAAGCATACAGCTGCTCACCATTAATTGATGGGCTGATAATTAACACTGCGTATGTAGACTTTGGGCCCAATATGTGACTTGATTTGTGAAAACAATGTCTGCCAGCAGGCTCTAGTCCTGAGGGACACCAGCTGGGACTGGGATAGGGTCAGAGGCAATGGCAGACTCAAGAGGACCACTGGCATTCTTGAAACACACAGCTAGGGGAGAAGTCTGGAGGAGGCAGAAAGTCCTAGGAGAATAAGAGCAAGAGAGGAGACAAAGAAGAGGGAGAGGAAAGAAGGGAAGGACAAAGGAGAAAAAGAAACAGCAAAGCTTTTCTCAGAGGGCCTCAAATGAGGGCCTTTGATGCCATGGAGCTTTCCATTCTCCATCCCACTCCCCACTCACTGCACCTTTATTCTTGTTCCTTCTGTCCTACTCTCCCTATATTCTTTGTCAGGGTAACCAAACCCCACACATCCACAAACAGCAAGACATGTCAAATCCCTTTTTGGTTAAAAGCCAGCTGTCACCTATCTTTTAGTGGCTGACAAAGATACCACACTGCAAGTAGATCTCTTTTGTTGCAGAATCTCTTGCTGCCATGCTATTCTCTGCAATCGTGTCACTCCATTCTCTTGGGTGAGCCAGAAGGGCAGAAGAATCCCTTTTCTAAGATTCTCCTCTGAGCTCAAGTCCTACTACAGCAGGGCTGTCTTGGCATCCTTCCACCTGTCCTTCTAACACCCTTGTCCTCCTTGATCCTAATTCCCTCTGTCCAGCCCCCTGGCTCAAGATCTCTCTACTGCATGCCTTGCCCTAACCCCTCAGGGACCTGTTTTTCCTTCTGCTAAACAGCAAATGAAGTCTTACAAACATGGTAAATAAAGTTGATGGCTTAATGTGTCACTCTTCCCTTGTGTGACTATTGCATTTTTATAGTAGTTAAACCAAAGGAATAGCCCTCAAATGACAGAATAATAAGCATGACTGTAAATGATGTCTCTGGCACAGGAGATCTGCCTATTCTCCTTCTGGAAAAGGCTGATCTTGGGCATGAGGATAGCACTATCAGATCACTAGGGATATTTCCCAAAGCTGGAAGGTTACCTTGTGATTTCTTTTAAACTGGTTAGGGAAAAGAGAGGGCAGAGCCAATGGACGTTTTACTTACTACCGTATTGGTCTAATTGATCTCCAGGAACTTCTACAATGGCTATCTCCTGCCACGGCATACACTCAGCTGACTAAATTTTCTAAAGCTGTATTAATGAGAACACCAATGACAGAAAAGATAGACTCTTGGGCCAGGCTTACTTCCCAGAAGCATGCCTAAATAATGGTTACTTTAAAACTGTGCTCTTGATTCAGCTCACAGACTAGCTGGGCAAAGCAAGGCGATTGCCATTCACAGAGGTGAAGATAGAAGACTCAAGTCCACTCCAATCCACCCATGGGCTAGTCATGCCAGTCTGCTTATGTTCTTTGTGGCCCCACATCTCCTGTGCCTCTTGTTCCACTGAGCTCTGAGCCAGGCCAGAAAGGCAAGTGTATTACTTCTTCCAAGTGAGATGGCAGAGTTCCAAGTGCAGGAAGGAAGCAATCTTATCAGACCTCTGGCCCATTGATAAAACCACAGGAGGAAATCATTGAGTTTCAAATTGAGAAAGGGAAGTCTTAGATAAAACTAGGAATTGCCTAGGGAGTTTCCACTTTAAAGTTGTTTTTCCACATCAGTAGAAAAGCTTTTTATCATAGCTAGGGTTATTTATCTGTGGTCTTAGAGCTGAAGAGCTGTCTGCCTCTTTAGAGCTATTTATAAGGTCTTCAGTAAAAGTCCTTTCCATCCCCAAAAGATAGCCATTCTTTTCTCCACCCCACTTGCTTTCTTAGAGCCATCAGGCCTTTTCCTAGAGGCCCAGAGTTCCTCTTTCAGATATTCTCTTTGACATTGACAGGATTCTCAGTACTGTATTTAAGTTTCACAATAGAAAAAACTGCCAGATATGCAGGGAGACTGACTGTACCCCATATCAAAAGAAACTATGGAATTGTTTTCATTGTACATATGTTCTTGTAAAGGATTGTTAGAATATATTACTTCATTTCAAGGTCCTTTCCAATACTAGACTTTGGGAATTCTATGTGGTGTTTTGGGTTGGTTAGTTGGTTAGTTTTTGTATTCAGTGATGTTTGTCTTCAACTATACTCAGGAAGAAACCAGATATACTGAGGAGTAAAGGATGAGGTGAGCATACAAATGACCATTGAGGCAAGAGAGACTTCAGATAGACCCACAGTTTGAAAGGAAGGTCTGAGCTGAGCAACTATATTCAGCCTTCTTTACTAACTTACTTAAGCTGAATTCCTAAGGGGCAGTGGCCTAAAGGCTTCTTCAGGAGTTAAAAAAAGAATAGAGGTTCCAATTAGGGACAGAGTCTTTTTCTTTTTTTAATTTTATTTTATTATGTTATGTTCATGGGACAGAGTCTTTTTAATTTTTCTCTTTTTCCAATTTGGGAAACAATGAAATGCAGACAATTATGTCTGTTTTATAATTCCATATTTTAAACAGCTTTATTGAGATATAATTTATTGAGACATAATGAATACAACTCATTCATTTAAAGTATACAATTCAGTGGCTTTTAGTATATTCATGGAGTTGTGCAACCATCAACACTATCTAATTTTAGAATATTTTCATTACCCCAAAAAGAAACTATATCCATTAGCAGTCATTCCCCATTCCCTCCAAACCCTCTCCCAATTATTGGGCAACCACTAGTCTACTTTCTGTCTTTACAGATTCACCTATTCTGGACATTTCATATAGATGGATTCATACAGCATTTTAACAGCTTTATTGAAGTATAATTGATATACAAGAACTGTACATAATTAATGTGTACAATTTAATGAGCTTGATATAATGTAAACCTCATGATAACTCCATTACAATCAAGATAATAGACATATCCAACAACTCCCTGAGTTTCCTTGTGTCCCTTTTGTGGTCACAATATTGTGGTAAGAACACTTAACATGAGATCTACCTTCTTAAAAAACTTTAAGGGCGCCTGGGTGGCTCAGTTGGTTAAGCGACTGCCTTCGGCTCAGGTCATGATCCTGGAGTCCCTGGATCAAGTCCCGCATCAGGCTCCCTGCTCGGCAGGGAGTCTGCTTCTCCCTCTGACCCTCCCCCCTCTCATGTGCTCTCTCTCATTCTCTCTCTCTCAAATAAATAAATAAAATCTTTAAAAATTAAAAAAAAAAAAAAACTTTAAACTGCACAATACCATATTGTTGACCATAGCAGATCTTTAGAACTTATTCATCTAACATAACTGAAACTTTATATCCAGTGAATAACAACTCCCCATTTCTCCCACCACCTCCCCAGTCCCTGGCAACCACTACTGTATTCTCTGATTCTATGTTTTTGACTATTTTAGATACTTCATATAAGTGGAATCATACAGTATTTGTCCTTCTGTGACTGGCTTATTTCACTTAGCCTAATGTCCTCCAGGTTCATCCATGTTTCCAAAGTGGCAGTATTTCTCTCTTTTTTAAGACTGAATAATATTCCACTGTATGTGTATCTATCTTCTTTACTCATTCTTCTGTTGATGGACACTTGTGTTGTTTCCATATCTTGGCTATTGTGAATAATGCTGCAACGAACATGGGAGTGCAGATATCTCTTCGAGATTTTGATTTCAATTTTTTGATATATACCCTGAAGTGGGATTGCTAGATCATTTGGTAGTTCTATTTTTAATTTTTTGAGGAATGTCCATACTGTTTTCCATAGCTGCTATAACATTTTACATTCTTACCAACATTTACATTATCTACCTAGCAATTTCTCCACAACCTTGCCAATATTTATATTTATTTATTTTTTAATAGTAGCCATTCTAATAGTTATGAGGTGCTATCTCATTATAGTTTTGATTTGCAGTCTCCTGATAAATGATGTTGAGCATCTTTTCATATACCTGTTGTCCATTTGTATGTCTTCTTTGGAGAAATGTCTGTTTTACATACAACTTTTTTTTTTGATCTGGTTTCTTTCACTTAGCATATATGCTTTTATAGCATATATGTTTTCAAGGTTTGTTGATAATGTAGCATGTATCAGTACTTCATTCCTATTTATTGCTGAATAATATTCCATTGTATGAATATACTACATTTTGTTTGTCCTTTGTCTATTGATGGATAGTGGAATTGTTTCCACTTTTTGGTTAGTATGAATGATGCTGCTATAAATATTTATGTACAAGTTTTTGTGTGGGCATGTATTTTCATTTTTCCTGGGTATACACCTAAGAATGGAATTACAGGGTCATATGTAGCTGTATGTTTAACTTTTTAAGGAACTGCCAGATTGTTCTCTGGAACTGCTGCACCATCTTACAACCCCATCAGCAATAAATGAAGATTACAATTCCTCCACATCCTCAGCAACACTGGTTATTATCTGTCTTTTCACTTAAAGCCATCCTAGTGAGTGTGAAATGCTATCTCATTGTGGTTTCGTCTTAAATTTCTCTAATGACTAATGAAGTTGAGTATCTTTTCATGTGCTTATTGGCCGTTTGTGTATATTCTTTGGAGAAATGTCTATTCAGATCATTTGCGTATTTTCAAATTGGGCTATTTTTCTTTTTATTATTGAGCTGTAATAGTTCTACATACAAATCCCTTAGTAAACTCAGGTCATGATCTCTGGGTCATGGGATCGAGCCCCATGTCAGCCTTGCACTCAGTGAGGAGTCTGTTTCAGGATTCTCTCTCGCCCTCTGCCCCTCCCTCTGCTTGCAATTTCTCTCTCTCTCTCTCTCTCTTTCACTCTCTCAAATAAGGAAATCTTAAAAAAATTAATAAAATCCTCCTGGATTACTATTTTATTTTCCACATTTCTTCCCAAAACCTAATTGGCAATCTTCTTTCTGACACCTTTACTACTTTTAGGCTGCTGCCTCCATTTCAGAAAGACACTAACACCACTGACCACCATTGATTCTTTGTAATGGATGAGAGGCCCTACTGTTGGTATCTTGAGGTCCACCTTATCAAAGACAATGGATGTCTTCACTGTCCACTCTTCCTGCTAACTAAAAACTGTTTTACAGTCCAACCCAGAATCACAAACAAACAAGAAAAAAAAAATACCCCCAGTCTTGTACCCAAATAGCTGAACAACTAAAGAGGAACATACCAACCTCCAGCAAGGTTGATGGCTACACCACAATGGTTCTAGCTCCTTTCAGACATTAGTCAAATGAACCACATAGACATCTCAGCACCTTGAGTCACCTCATGAAAAGTGTCTTGCCCTGTTTTCATTGCTATCTCTTCCAGAAGATGGCATCTTCTTCAGAGAAAACACAGAGCCATCCAGTATGACCATCTAAACTATTAGTCATAAATCAAAATGTTTATAGGGACTAGGCAGATAACCTGATGCATAAAGCTGCTCAAGTGTAGAATGTGCTGAAGACTTTGGGAAACTGGAAAGCAAGTACCCAGTATATGTGCAACCTGGCTCCAGTTGATTTTGCCATGCAGGACTGTAGGCCCCATGTTGCCAGATCTTCTTATTTTTTAAGAGAAGCTAGAAACTGGAATTTTTATGTGAAAAATTCCTTTTCAAATACTGGCAATAAATTTGATATTTTAGAAAACACTGTGCAGGCCAAACAAAACATGTGCGTTGGCTGGATCTGGCCAACAGGCCACTAGTTTATAATCTCTGTTCAAAACACTACCTAATTCTCCTCCAACATTCCCTGTCATTGGCAGCACCAATCTAGGATCCCATTGCTGCCCACATGCTTAAGTCTTCCTCCTTCAGACTATTAGCTGTTTTTTAAAAACACTTTTCTTCCAGCTATTTTTCTCTATGTACATACCAAGAAGAACCCATCCTTAAGGAGTGGCTTAATATACTAACAAAAAGCATGAGTTTTGGAGTCAGTGAGATCTCTGTTCAATCCTAGCTCATCCAACTACTAGCTATGTATCTTTAGACAAGTTACTCTACCTCTTTGAGCCTCAGTTTTTTCATCATTAAAATGGGTAAAATAACAGGGCACCTGGGTGGCTCAGTCGGTTAAGCATCCGACTCTTATTTTGGCTCAGGTCATGATCTCAGGGTCATGAGATGGAGCTTGGCATCAGGCTCCACACTCAGTGGGAAGTCTGCTTGAGATTCTCTCTCTCCCTCTTCCTCTACCCCTCCCTCCTTAAGCAAATAATCTTTTTTTAAAATGGGTAAAGTAACCTTTAGTTTACAGATTTGTTTTGAAGCAATACATTTTTTAAAAGATTTATTTATTTATTTATTTATTTATTTATTTATTTGAAAGAGAAAATCATGAGCCAGAGGGGCAGAGGGAGAAGGAGAGAGAGTCCCAAGCAGACTCCACACCACGTGAGGAGTTGGACATGGGGCTCCATCCCACCACCCTGAGATCACAACATGAGCCAAAACCAAGAGTTGAACGCTTAACCAACTGCACCACCCAGGCACCCCTTGGAACAATACATTTTAAGAATCTGGAACATAATAGATGCTTAATAAATATTATGGAGTCATCCTTCATCTTTACTTCTTAACATTATCTAACATTTGACACATTGACACCTTTAACTTCATCTCTTTTTCCCCTTTAAACTTTAAGTTCTTGGAGCAATACTGTTTATGGTCACAGTGTAAAAGTTCATGAGCCCCAGTCCAATGTCATTTGAATACCCTTGATCCCAAACCCATGCTCCATCCCCAGACTATGTATATTTATCCCATATATTTTCTCATCGTTAAATCTAAATGACAATTGTTTCTTTCATACTTGTTCATTTCTGTGAAGCGTCTGGTAAAACAAACCTCATGTACCCTACCAAGCTCTTTGAATGGGCTTCTAGGATAATAGTCCTCAGACATCTTGGACCACCCAATGATATCTGTCTATTCAACTTTGTATCAGAGCAGCTTCCTCTGAAAGTTCTCTTACTTTTGTCTTTATCCATTAAGACCTGGATGAAATTCATTTGGTCACATGGAATTTATTTCATAAAGGGTAGAAAGTATAAAATATTTTCATCTAATTCCATTTCGTTTCCCATTTGCAATTAAACAAACTCTGGCAGAATGACCATCAACTCAAGATAAACATGGAAAAGAGGGAGTTAGACCTAGGAAAAGATCTCAAAGGCCATATGAGTTTCATCACCTTTAATCAAGTAAGATGGCTCCATTTATCTTATTGGTATAGAGGTCACCCTTCCAGCTACCCAAATGATCATCAAACAAGCCATGAGTCTTATTTCAGTCTTCCAGCTAGTTATTTCCACTTTCTGTCTTAAAGGAATGGACACAGTTTACACATGTGGCTCTGAAACCTAAGCCAGAAGAGAATTTTCAAAGGTATGTTGAGCTACATGAAGAATCTAGACTCCCAAGATGTCTGCTTTGAAGAAGACAACACTGTTGGAATATAAAGTACTGGTATGTTTGTATCAAAAGAAGTCACATTCATCACTTTATGGTTATATCTCATGTGTGAAGGCACACCTGTTTCAGGTTCCCTGCAGGCACATCCCACTCCCACCTCTGAACCTTTTCCAAAACAATATGTGCTCCCTAGGATACTTTTCCTTTAGGCAGTCAAGTGGTCTTTCCCATCATTTAAACAGCTACTGAAATCCCATCAATCCTCCAGTCTTCTAAGATTGATTGGCCAACTGACAGTTGTGGTTTTTTTTTTTCTTTTGGCTCCGTCTGGACATGAAACACTCACAGCTATTCTTCCCTCCTTGATCATGTACTTAGCCCTCATTGCCTCAACTTTACTGAAGTACATTTATCCTTTCTTTATACCAGTAGCATTTGTTCTGGTCAAAGATTGAACAGACAGTAATGTCTCCTCCACAAACAAATAGCTCATAAATCCAAGACTTAGAATTCTGCCCATAATGCATTAATTTAGTAGCTTAAGTAAAATCTTAGATTTTTGTTATAGGTACTAGAGTATAAAAGTATTAGCAGAGGCTAGGTCTCTTGTGAAATACAAATGCAAAATTTAAATGCATATATGTGAATTAGAATTCAGTAATATTTACTAATGATCTTAATGAAGGTAGAAGAGCATGGTAAAAATTAATGAGATATTACACCTAACAATATAAGTGAAGCTAGAATTCACATAATGATCATTGGTTTTTTTTTTCTTTGTCTTATACATTAGAGAGTAGCAAAGTAATTCAATGAGAAGTCACATGGACCTAAGTTTGAACACCAGTTGTACTACTTACTATCTGCTTGATCTTGGTCAAGTTAACTTCTTTGAGCCTCAGTTTCATACTCTTTGGAACATAGATAATAATAGTACTACCTTATAAGGTTAATGGGAGAATCATCAAAAGATAGTATTAATTGACCAAGTATTTGGAATCAAGCATTGTTTAAGCCCTTTAAATGGATTATCTCATATAATCCTCCCAACCACCCTATAAGACAGGTACTATTATTATCTCCAGTTTATAAGACTTCCTAGGCAAAGGGAAATTAAATAACTTGCCCGAAGTCATACAGCTAGTAAGTGGTGGCACTAGAATGTAAATCTAGGCACCCTATTTCTTTTTATTTTTTTAAGATTTTATTTGAAGTAATCTCTACACCCAATGTGGGACTCAAACTCACAACCCCGAGATCAAGAGTCACATTCTCCACTGGCTGAGCCAGCCAGGCACCCTGAGGCACTCTATTTCTTAGCCACAACCATGCAGTACTTTCAAAGAGTAGAGGATATAATGCCTGCAAAGCACTTAATACAGTGCCAAGCACATAGCAAGTGCTCAAAAAATGTTAACTACTATTTGCATAATTTACTATGACTTATTAGGAATATCCTCTCACAATTTATTTCAGTATATTCAGCCGTCTGCCTCATATAAATACATATACCTCTGGGCTTTCTACCTGAGAGGCTTCTCTCTTAGAAGCCAGGTCTCATAGTGATATGGCTCCCTTTATAGATCACCAGGTAGAATTAAGTCCTTAAATGCTTTCTGAAGAAGTAGAAGTAAGAGAAGAGAGGGAGAAGGGACAGAAGTTCTTAACATTTGTAGAAATGGGTTCAACAGTTACATGGAGGTCTGTGGGGCTAGGTTAGACTTCTACTGTGGGACCCTCTACGTTCAGTTTTAGTTGCTGTGGAAAGAATAGGGGTGATTTCCTGTCACCCCTACTTCACCATGCCTCCAGGGTGATCCATACCCTTCTATGGCACCTAACAGCCCTTATGTCAAGGGAAAGCCTATGGCATCTTGCATCATTAAGCATGGCTGTGAGGCTTGTTGAAAACAAAAGTGATTGGGTGAATTTTAGCATTTTATGAGCATCAAGAAGAAAACATTAATTACTTATATGCTATATCGTGAGAGGCACAGAAAGCTTTAAGGGCCCCAGATTTCTGCTAAACTCCCACCATATGAGGGTTATTTATTTTTAGCAAGTTCTCCCTCAAAATTCATTATTATTTTGGAAAATAAGCACATTAAGCCAGTTATCATTCATACATTAAATCAAGATAATTTAATCAGAATGCTTCCTTCCTGTCAAATAGATGGTCTCTACTGTGGAAGAAATAAGAGATTGGCTTGAGCAATGGGCAAAGAGATTAATTTCAGAATGTAGTAGCACTGCTTAAGTGTAGGCATGAATGCACAAAACTATCCCCATGCCCTCTTTTAAATGCCAAAACTCATGAATACCGATAACCAAAATGGTTTAACACTGGTCTATCCAATCTGCTTTGTTCCAAGCAGCAATGAGGAGAGGCTAGGGTAAAGAATACAAGAGGGAGAGAAGAGAGAGAGGAAAGAGACGGCATTTTTGTGCCTGGTCTCCACACCCAACCTAGGGATTTCATGTGGTTGATGCTTGATAATAGACTGTTAACTTGAAATCAGGGACAGGCAGAAAGGGCAAGGCGAGGATTGTTTGTTCTTAGTGACTTCCTCCCCTCAGTGACAATTTTAAGTCCCAGCAGAATGATCCTGGAAACTCTGAAGACTCTTCAGAACTTGAATATATGGGTCCACCAAGTGGGACAGAGCCTTGGCACTCTTTAATGTAGCAGGGGTGTACTGCAGCTGGGCACTGCAACTGTGAACGTAGCACAGGGAAAAGTCCCCACCACTCAAAGGACCTAATGGTGGACTTTCAGGTGCTAGGTCAGGCCAGTGTGAGAAAAATTTACAGATGGAGAGGACTTCCTGGTTATACTAAAATTGTACCACAAAAGTGAGCACCTGCCTCTTAGTTGGTTCTGGTGATTCTCCAACCTGTACATTCTTTCATTTATATGCTAATCTCCATGTCCAACTCCTAGGGCCCCAAATTTGAGCTTACATTGAATTAGCTCACAATTTGTTTCAGAGCCAAGGACTGCTGTCACACCTACTTCAGATGTTCTTTCCCCTGATTTTAGTGGGCTAAAAAGCCGTTAAGTCTGTAGACAATGAAGGAAAGGGAAGGGAGGAGGTTATTTGGAAGCAGGAAAAGAAAAAAGAAAGCAAGAGAAAGGAAGTACCTAATTGTGGGCTAAAGAGTTGTTGGTTCTAAAACACACACACACACACACACACACACACACACACAGACAAATTCATAAAAGGAAGAAACACAACCAAACCATCATCACCATGTGGACCACCTAAATAAGGATGAAATCAAGGCCAAGGAATTTAAGGCACTGCTGGAAATGGAGAAGTCATGCTTAATGTGGTTTTTATAGCCTAGTTTGAGATCATGAACTACAGAAAACACAGTGATACAAGAAACAACAGGTATTGTAGAGGATGTGGAGAAAGGGGAACCCGCTTGCACTGTTGGTGGGAATGCAAACTGGTGTAGCCACTGTGGAAGACAGTATGGCATTTCCTCCAAAAGTTAAAAATAGAACTACCCTATGATCCAGCAACTGCACTACTAGGTATTTACCCAGAGAATACAAAAGTACTAATTCCAAGGGATATATGCACCCTGATGCTTATAGCTGCATTATCTACAATAGCCAAATTATAGAAACAGCCCAAGTGTCCATTGACTGATGAATGGATAGAGTGTGTGTACATATGGTGTGTGTATATATATATATATATATATATATAACTCAACCATAAAAAAGAATGAAATCTTGCCTTTTGCAATAACATGGACGGAGCTAGAGAGTATTACACTAAGTGAAATGAGTCAGTCAGAGAAAGACAAATACCACAAGATTTCACTCATATGTGGAATTTAAGAAACAAAACAAAGGGAAAAGAAAGAGAGAGAGGCAAACCAAGAAACAGGTTCTTAACTGTAGGGAAGAAACTGATGGTTATCGGATGGGGAGGTGGGGGGAGAAATGGGTGAAATAGGTGATGGGAATTAGGGAGTGCACTTGTTATGATGAGCACCTGGTGTTATATGGAAGTGTTGAATCACTATATTATACACCTGGAACTAATATTATACTGTATGTTAACCAAGTGGAATTTAAATAAAAACTTAAAAAAGAAAACAAAGTGATAATACATTCATTCATACAGATATGACATATCTTTCCTTCATACACACAGACTCACCCTCAATACATGCATAGATATAGCTTTATACCAAGACTTCTGTACTCATACAGACACAAAAAGTCATATACATCACCAAACACCAAAACATGCATCTGTATACCCATGTAAATCATGGATACAAAGTCAAATATGGACATTTGGAAAATATAAACTTAGAGGTACACACAAGAATACACAACTACAAATATCTATGTAAATTGTAATAGCTACCATTTATCAGGAGTCTACTATGTGCCCAGAACTTTACATATATTGGCTCATTAATCCTGACAAACACTCCTCTGAGAGGGGTATCGTTAATCTAAGTTTACAAACTTAAAGGAGACAGTAACTTGCCAAGAGTCATGCAGCTAATATGGCTTATAGTAGAGTAAGAATTCAAAAACAAGCCAGGCTGCCTGAAAAGCTGCAACTCTCCAACACCTTTATGCTGCAGCCTCTCATGACAGCTCAGAGACATCCATAAACAGATGCACACCCATTTATAGGTACTCATGCTCCCTGGCCAAGAGAATTTTAAAATGTGATTAGAATAGTTCAGCATCTGTTATCATCTTAATCATTTGTTTGAACTACAGCAATCTGGAATTCCTTTGGGTCATTAGTACCTGTCAGTAAATTATAATGTGTTTAAATTACCTCTAGAGTATTTAAATTTAAACACTCTTGTATCTTGGAGTAGAGCCAGCCAATATTTTTAAATAATAACACTATATAATTAAAGCTTAGGGTAAGCCTAGGATCTCATTCAAGTTAACAAAAGATTACTCTTCACAGCAGAATTAAAAACAAGATTCTAATTAATTAATGTGCTAATTGTTCTTCCTTTTTACAATCAGCATGGCAATCTCATCTGAGAAGATACTGCACAAATATGCACACAAGAACCCCAGCTGATACCCTGGCTGGATATTTCCTTGTGCTATCCTCGGCAGTTGTGGGGCCCTCTTTGACATCAAACGTGGACCTAGCATAGGGTCCTCCACCGTGAATCTACACTCTCAAGTTTGGGGAAGCTTTAACAACCTCCAGGATAGGGAAACTAGCTGCTCCAGTTTGCCTAAGACAATTCGTTTACTCTTGTCTTGATTCAGCTAAGAGTACACTAAAGAGTGTCTTGATTTGGATGATAACATACCAAAAGACCCCACTTCAGATCATTTATGAAGCCATGAATCTTTCTGGCATGGAAGGAGACAGGATAGGGAAAGAAGCGATAAAGAAGAAGTATATTTACTTTCTTCTTCCACTCCTCCTACTAGATTTGGTGTTTGGGCCACAGTGTGGATTTCCTGTCACTGCTCCCTAGTTTGTGCAATAATACCACCTATAATCCCAGTTACTAAGGGCTTCCTCTCTCTCCCCAGCACAGCCAAAATTATAGTGTTTCCTGATAACCAGGGCTTTTTCTTTTTTCATGGTACATACAAATTTCAGTACCCTGTAACATTGGTGATAATGCTAAAGAATAAGCATGGGCAGAGCCTTCTAAAAACAGTCCCTTGGTGTTTCACAGTTTTATCTGGTCTGGAACTGGAAGATTACAACCCAGTGTAATGTATAGACCCTATAGAGGAAAGAAAGGATTTGGAGAAATTTTCTAACAAAGTATTCAGGGGAAGAAATGTACTCTGTTAAGAAGATTGGAAACACTAAACAAAAAACACGAGGTGTGTCATGGAGAGCAATCCTGCCTGAACAAGCAAGGGGTTGACTGCTCTGTTGGACATTTTTCAAGTCTAACTTCTAAGGATTTTCTCCTGAAGAGACTGAAAGAAGAGCAATGGGGGTCAAACTACAAAACATACTGCAAACAAGAGCAAATCTTTTTCATGGAATCTGTGAAAGACAGTGAGAAACAGTAACGCCTTGGATCCCTACAACAACTTACTTTTGAAAAGCTTGTTCATGGTACTAACATTTTTTATTGAATTCCTTTGCATAATGTAGGCATGGAGAAATAGAGGGACTTTCCCTAGGTCTCACAAGCCAGTGGCAGAGCCAGAATCAAAACTCATCTTTCCTGACTTCAAGGCTAGGAGGGTTTTAATTTTTTAAATTAAACTCCATGCCTGTGGTAAGATTACATCAGTATAGTGGTTAAATAAAAAGACTCTTGAGCTTGCCAAGGTTTGAGTCCTGGCTCTACCACTTAACAGCTGTGTGACTATGGGCAAAACACTTCAACTCGCTGTGTCTCAGTTTCTTCATCTATAAAATGGGATAATAATAATACCCCCTTCAGAGGGTTGTTGGGAGGATTATGTATTACATATAAAATCCATAGAGCAAAACTTGACACATAGCAAGCACTCAATAAATGTTAGCTGTTATCTATAAAACAATTTTGAGAAACCATTTGAGAGTTCTTTACTAAGCAAGTGGTTAGATAGACACACAGCTAAATAAATCTGATAATGTCCATCAAATGATCAACCCACATTTGGAGAAACCAAAGAAGTGAATCAGATTAACTGTGTGACAATCAATTTGGTGATTGGTCCCTGTAATACAATAATATTTTAGGCAGTTCTATTAAATTATAGGTCTCTGAGCTCTTTAGTGGCCGAGAAAGGAGTTTCCATTATCAGGGTATGTTGCAAATTCTTTCTAGAGCCTTAAATAGGAAGGGGGTCTTCTTTAAAAGGTTTTTGGGGCCCCAGGACTGAAACTTACCCTGAGCTAAATTATAGAGGAAAAAGTAAAAACATGCTGAAAGAAACATTATGTGTCTGAGTCTTCCTCCTGGGGATTTTTAAGTATATGGTATTTCACATTCAATTTTAATGCTACAGCCATGGTCTATTGTTTCCATCAAGTGTTCCTCCAACCTTAACATTAGCTTCCTGAACTTACCATTTTGATGCCAGCTATAGTGCCAAAGATCTGTATTCTATGATCAATACCATTCTACCTGCCATAGTGCCCTTCTCTGTATTGGCCAAGGCAGAAGAGTGGGCAGCCAGCACCAGTATCTAGAAGGCAAATTGTTCAGGGAAGTGTGGCTAAAGTGGAGATACAGTCTACATTTGCAACATGCTAAACCATCGCCAAGATGGCTGCCCTTTGTTCAGGTTGGTTTTGTTAGGGTGATGTTAAGCCCTAACGTTCCTGAAAGTATGAGAAAGCTCCTTTTGTAGCACTGAAGTTTTATTCTCCAAGGTCCTTCTGGCTGTAAGATTTAATATTCTAAACCTGGGACTGTCCTTGTAGATCTCACACTACACATATTGCCAAGTATCTTCATTTTGCAGACAACAAAACCATGGACTTTCATCTGTGTTTTGGCCAAGACAAAAGAAGCAGAGTCTAGAGAAACATGCCTAAAGCAGAGCTACGGTGTTTTTTTTGCAATGGCCCAAAGGGCTGCCAAGATGGCCATCCTTTGTTCAGGTTGGTTGTGTTAGTGTGGAGTCAAGCCCTGACATTCCATGAGGTGTGAGAGAGCTGCTTCTTTGACATTAAGGTTTATTCTCCACTTTCCCACAATAGAGCTGGATATATATCGTTTTGTAAGCAAACCACAGTTGGCCGAAGAACACACACTGATTTAATATTCCCCTTCTTTCCCTCTTCCATATGGAAAGAGCCATGTAAGCTCTTAAAAAAAAAAGGTTTCTCTGTCATCCAGGCAGGATATGAACTCTGTTGTTGCTCCTCCAGGTCACCAGATGAACATCTGCCAGGGCTTCAGGAATGCAATTCAGGTAGGACACCCAGAATCCCTGTAGTGGTACCTGTTTATTTCCATGGCCACTCTCTTTTTCCACTTCCTGATATCTCTTTCCCAAGGAGCAGGTTGGAAAGGTAAGCCAGCATGTAAGTACTATTCTCTCTTCCACAACCCTTGACAACCCCAGAGACAGATGGATGGTCCCATCATACAGATATAGTGGGTGGTGTGCTAGAGTTTGCCTTTCACTAGTTCTTAGGGACCAATTGTGTTCATCTCTTTCCAACTCCAAACTTAGTGACACCATGCTGTTAGCTTGTAATCAACCATGGTGGGAGTATTTTCACCAAGGAAATTGCCAAACACTACAAATCAGGACCTTTCCCCCCACTGAGCCAGTTGTTAAACATTAACCAGCACATCCCTGGGCAGGATAAACTGCCATTGTATCAGATACAGCTCCCTTGTGTGCTCAAGTGAGGTTGGACCCTTTCAGCTCTTGGCAAATGTTGAGAGCCTTTTACCAGCAGAAGAGCTTCAGTGGACTAGGACTAGATTATTTTGGTTTGATTTTTCAGTTTAGGCCTGTTTGCTGTGGTAATCCTAACAACATATCCCCAAGGGGCACTGGATTACCCAGCCTCCTCACACATAAGAGGCTTCAGCCCATCAAAGGAGTTTGAGGCCCAAGACGCTGGACACTACTGCAAAGAGCAAATCCAAAGGAAACTGAATACAATGAAGGCAGCAGTAACAAGCCTGCTTTCAAGTTTCTGACCATTATTTTGGGGAGTGAGATAGATTCTATTATCAAAGAAAGAAGGGGATTGTACATAAAGCCAGGAACCAATTTGAACTTTAATGACCAAAACAGAGAGAATTGGGTTAAAGCCAATTTATAGAACCAATGAAAAGGATGGAAGTTGAAACAATACAGGCACAGAACAAACAGGCTTTAGGCCACGTGTAAATCTAGGCAAATATAAAACACATGGCGTAGTCAGAGCACAGGCATTGCTCTCTGCCTCTCCCTCCACCATACCCCTCCCCTCAAAGTTGGTCAATCACATCTTGATAGAACTGGAACAAGAGACGGGAATCTATTGATACTCTGCCTGTGTTAGATTCCAAAGAGGAAGACAAGGCTCCAGCTTGCCTTTCAAAAATAAGATCAACATCCAGGTCTATCCCAGGCACTCCCATAGAATCATCAAGTCTGAGTGTTAAAAAAATAATGTCTGCTTTACAGAAATCCATCAAAATCCTAGAGGAGAACATAACCAGTAACTTCTTTGACATCGGCCACAGCAACTTCTTTCAAGATAAGATACATCTCCAAAAGCTAGTGAAATAAAAGCAAAAATGAACTTTTAGGACTTTGTCAAGAGAAAAAGCTTCTGCACAGCAAAGGAAACAGTCAACAAAACAAAGAGGCAACCCACAGAATGGGAGAAGATAGTTGCAAATGACACTACAGATAAAGGGCTGGTATCCAAGATCTATAAAGAACTTCTCAAACTCAACACCCAAAAAACAAATAATCAAGTCAAAAAATGGGCAGAAGACAGGAACAGACACTTCTCCAAAGTAGACATACAAATGGCTAACAGACACATGAAAAAATGTTCATCATCATTAGCCATCAGGGAAATCCAAATCAAAACCACACTGAGATACCACCTTACACCAGTTTGAATGGCAAAAATGGACAGGGAAAGAAACAACAAATGTTGGAAAGGTTGTGGAGAAAGGGGAACCCTCTTACACTGTTGGTGAGAATGCAAGTTGGTACAGCCACTTTGGAAAACAGTGTGGAGGTTCCTCAAAAAATTAAAAATAGAACTACCCTATGACCCAGCAATTGCACTCCTGGGTATTTACCCCAAAGACACAGATGTAGTGAAAAGAAGGGCCATATGCACCCCAATGTTCATAGCAGCAATGTCCGCAATAGCCAAACTGTGGAAAGAGCCGAGATGCCCTTCAACAGATGAATGGATAAAGAAGATGTGGTCCATATATACAATGGAATATTACTCAGCCATCAGAAAGCATGAATACCCAACTTTTACATCAACATGGATGGGACTGGAGGAGATTATGCTAAGTGAAATAAGTCAAGCAGAGAAAGTCAATTATCATGGTTTCACTTATTTGTGGAACATAAGGAATAGCACGGAGGACATTAGGAGAAGGAAGGGAAAAATGAAGGGGGGAAATCGGAGGGAGAGATGAACCATGAGAGACTATGGACTCTGAGAAACAAACAGGGTTTTAGAGGGGAGGGGGGAGGGGGGATTGGTTAGCCTGGTGATGGGTATTAAAGAGGGCACGTACTGCATGGAGCACTGGGTGTTATATGAAAACAATGGATCATGGATCACCACATCAAAAACTAATGATGTACTGTATGGTAACTAACATAACATAATAAAATTTAAAAAATTTAAAAAAAAGAAAAAAATAATGTCTACTTTAGTCCCCTGCTCTAACAATTTTGGAAACTGAGGCCCAGAAAAGTAATTCCCCGAAGTCTCAAAGCTGGTTAACAGCATATCTGGGCCAAAAGCTCAGGACTACTATGTTACTATGAAGCACAAGTCAAGTGTTTCTTAAGGGTTTCTTCTTATAAATATCACTGTAAAGATGGGGTATGTTCTTGTTAAGTTGGAAAGACCATGATCTGTTTTTTGCTCCTAGCTTTCCTTTGTAGCCCAAAGTCTACAGCTCTTCTTCCATATCACAGAAGTATTTCCAAATTTAACTCACATGCGGTCTAGAAATCTTGGCTTTTAAAAGTTACTGATAGCTATTGTGGACATTGCTGCTATAAACAT
>NW_022589772.1:5487537-5499214 GCF_004348235.1 Phoca vitulina | reverse complement strand
TTAGCCTGGTGATGGGTATTGAGGAGGGCACGTTCTGCATGGAGCACTGGGTGTTATGCACAAACAATGAATCATGGAACACTATATCTAAAACTAATGATGTAATGTATGGGGATTAACATAACAATAAAAAAAATTAAAAAAAAAAAAGAAAAAAAAAAAAAAAGTTACTGATAGCAAATGCTTGACACAAGAGCATCTGTGAACCAGGTGAAATTCTATCATGTGTAGGGGGAAAAGCGTGGCTGGGGTGACTTTGCTGTATGCATATATGAACAAGCTTCTACCTCCTGGTGGTACCTTTCCTGTCCTTAGAAACAATACTTGTTTAAAACAAATGAGTACTTGGGATAGCATTTATGTCTGGATTGCAGAATTCTATTACTGGGGACTTCCTCTTTTTCTTCTACCATTTCCCAGTTGCCAAGGTAGTCTCAATGACTACCTTGAGGTAGCAAATCCCTTTGTACAAAATACCAACGTATCTGCAAAAAGTTCTTCTAAGGATATTTAGGTTCACTTCAACCCTTTTGACTCACATGATTTCTTTGTTTTTTTCTTGAAGTGCAATTGATATAAAATATTATATTAGTTTCAGGTGTACAACACACTGATTCAATATTGATATGCATTATGGAATAATCACCATAATAAGTCTAGTTACCGTCCATCACCATACAAAGTTAGTACAATATTACTGTCTATATTCTCTTTATTCCAACTCAACATGATGACCTATTTTGTCAGTTAGCTGTCCATTGCTATTCTTGAGATTCTTTGAATCTTCAGGATTTTCCTGGGTTTCAACATCACAGGGTCAATATATATATATATAATCACTTTGCAATTCTGCTGCTGTAAGGGAAGAAGGAAGGAAATAAAAGGCAATACATAACTATGTGCTGACAAACTATGCATGGCCTGCAGCCTCAGGAATCATACTCTTTCCATGAGGCTCAGAGCAAAGGAAGGATCTGTTGGAGGAGAGAGAACTAACATCTGTTGAAGGTCTTCCATGTAACAGGGAAATTAACTTGGAGTTTTCCTGAAAATTCCATGCAGTACAGGAAAACTGAGGCTAATAATTAGGTCAAGTTCCTCAGGTAATAAGTAGCAGAGCCAGAACGAGACTCCAGGTCTGTTGGACTTCAAAGTTCATGATCTTTCCGTAAGATCAGTCTACCTCCATTAAAGGGAGAGAGGAACATCTGATCTGAGTTTGACTGAACTCTTCTCATACTCCCTTCTTGAAGAAGGAGATCTCTCCCACTGTGTTTATAGGTTCATTGCTCAAGTCTGAGTTGGCAGCTGTCAGCATAAAAAAAGGCATCAAAGGAAGCGAGAGGTGGAGGGAGCAAACTGTCAGGTGCAGAACCCAGACTAAACTCCTTGGCCTTGTTTTGGAGCATTCCAACCTGCTGACCCTTTCCCCAGGCCAGAGGAATAGCTCCTCACAGATCTGGCTGTCCTCACTGTACCTTCCCAATATAAACACCATTTGCCTCAGGAAGAAAGTTCTAATTATTCAGACAACAGAGTAGCAGTCAGGTCTTGTACACCATTTGCCTCAGGAAGAAAGTTCTAATTATTCAGACAACAGAGTAGCAGTCAGGTCTTGTACAACTCTTGCTAACACAAGTGGAAAGGGAAGTAAGCAGAAAACCCTTTCAGTTGTCTCTGAGTTTCTTCGCCAAAAGCACCAAATCTTAGCATTCACTCATGCCACCTACAAATAATGAGCTATGACTATGTGCCAATTATTGTGTTAGGCTCTGAGGAGACAAAGACAAATGCCATACTCCCTTCCCTCAAGTTGCTCCTAGCTCTTAGTAAACTACAAGCTCTGAGAGGTAGTCTCATTTGATGGTTAATAGCACGAGCCCTAGAATCAACTGCCATGCTTAAGTCCTAACTCTAACACTATTTGTGTGACCTTGGGCAGGTAACTTGACTTTTTTGTTCCTCAGTTTCCTCATCTCTTAAATAAGGTTGGGAAGATGAGTTAGCTCATATAAGGCACTTATAACAATGCCCAACAATTGTAAATCCTCAATAAATATTTATTATCATTACTACTACAATCCAAAGTGATTTCTTCCAAAGCTTGCCCTATCAGAATGAATGCATTCTGATACGAGGTAACTTCAGCTTTTTAGAAAATCACTTTCATTATGTGGATAGAAATAGAAGCTGAGGTGGGGGTGAGGGGGATGATCTTCAAATGAAGGGAGAATGAATCTCCTTATCCAGTTTATTTTGAGAATGTGTGCCAATTAGAAGCAGGTAGTACTACTGACATTTTATAAACAATTAATTATCCTAACAGCCTCAGATATGTGGAGAATTTCCTTAAAAAAACACGGATTGTTCTGGCCACCCCTCTATGGGCCTTGATTTCTTCATCTGTGGGGTGATAGGGTTACACTGAGTTGATTACTAGAAGGCCCTTCAGGCTCTAACACTCACCATTCCTTCTGTTCTTAGTGCTCAATTGTTATTCCCGGAAAAAAAGAAAATGTATTTAAATGAAAGTTGGGTGCCTGGGTGGCTCAGTCGTTAAGCGTCTGCCTTTGGCTCAGGTCATGGTCCCAGGGTCCTGGGATCGAGCCCCGTATCGGGCTCCCTGCTCAGCAGGAAGCCTGCTTCTCCCTCTCCCACTCCCCCTGCTTGCGTTCCCTCTCTTGCTGTGTCTCTCTCTGTCAAATAAATAAATAAAATCTTTTAAAAAAATGAAATAAATAAAAAAAATAAAATCTTGAAAGATTTGTTGGAAAAGTTCCTGTTGTGATAAGGGGTTTTGACTAGGGAAAGAATCCTGATTTGGCAACCATTGATCATTGATCAAAATATATGCCTTTATTATAATTATATGCCGAAATCATATACAGCGATGTAAAGATTTGAAGAGACCTTAAATTAGATCATCTAGTCCAGGGTTTCCCAATCTTGACACTATTGACATTTTAGACCAGATTATTCTTTGCTTGGAGGGGTAGACTCTCCTGTGCATTGTATGATGGTGAGCAGCATTCCTGGCCTCTGCCCACTAGATGCCAGTAGCAATCCCCCCATACACACACAACTTGTGACAACCAAAAACGTCTCCAGTCATTGCCAAATGTCCCCTGGGGATAGGATTGCCAGAGGTAGCTAATGTATTTTATCTGGCAAAACTACCTGCAGAGGGGAGCAACTCACCCCTAGCTGAGAACATCAAAATTCTAGCCTCTTGCTACTTCAAAGTTCAGCATGGGCATTACCTTGGAAAGTGCCAGAAAAGTGGAATCTCAGGCCTTAACCTAGACCTACTGAATAAGAAAGGGCAGGCATTTAATAACTCCCCAGGTGATTTATATGAATGTTTTTTTATTAATTTTATTTCATTATGTTATGTTAGTCACCATACATTACATCATTAGGTGTTTTTTTTTTTAAAGATTTTATTTATTTGACAGAGAGAGACACAGCGAGAGAGGGAACACAGCAGGGGAGTGGGAGAGGGAGAAGCAGGCTTCCCGCCGAGCAGGAAGCCCGATGCAGGGCTCGATCCCAGGACTCTGGGATCATGACCTGAGCCGAAGGCAGATGCTTAACGACTGAGCTGCCCAGGCGCCCCTACATCATTAGTTTTTGATGTAGTGTTCCATGATTCATTGTTTGCACATAACACCCAGTTCTCCATGCAGTACGTGCCCTCCCTAATACCCATCACCAGGCTAACCCATCCCCCCATCCCCCTCCCCTCTAGAACCCTCAGTTTGTTTTTCAGAGTCCATAGTCTCTCATGGTTCATCTCCCCCTCTGATTTCCCCCCTTCATTTATATGCATATTAAAGTTTGAGAAACCTTGACTTAGTCTTTTTTTTTTTTTTTAAGATTTTATTTATTTGACAGAGACACAGTGAGAGAGGGAACACAAGCAGGGGGAGTGAGAGAGGGAGAAGCAGGCTTCCCGCGGAGCAGGGAGCCCGATGCGGGGCTCGATCCCAGGACCCTGGGACCACGACCTGAGCTGAAGGCAGACGCCCAACGACTGAGCCACCCAGGCACCCCTTGACTTAGTCTTTTTTTTTTTAAAGATTGTATTTACTCATTTGAGACAGAGATACAGAGAGAGAGAGAGCATGAACAGGGGGAGAGGCAGAGGGAGAGGGAGAAGCAGGCTCCCCGCTGAGCCAGGAGCCCTATGTGGGGCTCCATCTCAGGACCCTGGGATTATGACCTGAGCTGAAGGCAGATGCTTAACTATCTGAGCCACCCAGGCACCCCTTTGACTTAGTCTTAATCTCGTATATATAAAACCCAAGATTTATATATCTATAGATAGATAGATACAGGTAGATAGATTAGATAGATAGACAGATAGATAGATATCAGACTTAACTGATGATACTTTAAAAAAGTGTAGATGCCCACCATGATGTATTCTAATTCTACCATGTATTCTAATTTGGTAGGTCTGAGGTAAGACCCCAGAATCAGTATTTCTAATTCTCACTGCTGCTTCTGCCCAGTGAGCCTAAAATGCATCAGGGTTTATAAAAAATTGATCTATTTGATCCAACCCTTTCATTTCACAAATGAAGATGAGGTCCAAATGTGGCAAGTGACTTACACAAGGTCACAAAGACTCAATTGAAGAAGCATGATTAAGCTCCAGAATTAGACCTCAGGCCCACTGACTTCTCATCTAGTATTTCTCTTGTTTTCCACTGCACCTTACACTGTCATTAAAGTTGCCTGCCAAAAGTTGTCTCCTCCTAGGAGAAGATAAAGAAAACAGGGGTGTTGCAAATTCAAATGACTCTCACACCTCCCAAAACTTTAACAGTTACTGATTGAGGACAGATAGTACCCTGGTAGGAATGCTGATTCTGATATTGATCAGCAACTGCAAGGAACGTTGCAATTGAAAGCAGGCTGACCTAAGGGAAATCCGTATCTCAATTCAGTTCAGCAGAGAATATTGCAGACAAAAGAGCAAGAGGCTAATAGATTCAAGCGCATTTTGAAATGAAATGAGGAGCAAGCAGTGAACATCTTAAACAGTATGTCAATGAATCTGTACTCTACTTTAGGTTAGTTACAGCACTGAAGAGACACACGCCTGGCCAGTGCCACCAGCAGGGCACCATCCCTGAGTAGGCATCCCAAGAGGCAGAAGCGTACTTTCTGGGTAGGATATGTGAGCTCAGTGCAAGGTATGCTGGGAGCCAACAGTCACCTCAAAAGAGTTTGGGAAACACCTCACTTCACAGATTGCATTAGAATACTCTAAGATGAAGCAGTCTTCGGCTGCAGTTTGGGGCTTCCAGAAGCCACTGAAATTTGTGGGGGGAAAAACCCCAAACACTGTTTTGGGGACTTTTTTATTTTTTTTAAAGATTTTATTTATTTGTCAGAGAGAGAGAGAGAAAGAAAGAACAAGCAGGGAGAGCAGCAGGCAGAGGGAGAAGCAGGCTCCCTGCTGAGCAAGGAGCCCGATGCGGTACTCGATCCCGGGACCCTGGGATCATGACTGAGCCGAAGGCAGATGCTTAACTGACTGAGCCACCCAGGCATCCCCCAAACACTGTTTTGACCCAAGGCCAGGGCTGGAGAATTTATTGCCTCCAGAAATCAGCTTGAATTCCAGTATCTTCATATTCCAGAAAGAATGAAACATCCACCACTTAGAAGAAGAAATCTGGAAATGGCAAGCATGAAGCAATCTTTGCAGGCTGTCCACCCCACCACAACCCATATAGCCCAGGGCAAAGGCAGATGGAAAAATTAATGTGTTCATTTGACAACCCCCCCCCCAAAGGCTAGACTCTATAATTCATTTTTTTCTAAGCCCCTAAGTTATTCATTAGCAAGTGTGAAGAGTGCCCAAGGGACACTGCTGGATCACATTTACCTTTATAGTTAAAATGATTTGTTAGAGTTTATGAGCAATTACTTTAATGCCAGTTGATTATTGGGTTGTCTTAGAAGAAAGAAAAAAGCTCACTTCCAACAGCTTATGATTGCTGATTTCCCCACCTGGAATTAATCAAGAAGTAGTGAAGTAGGCAGGTAGAGTGCCTACTATGTGCCCTGTGCTGTGGTGGGCATGATACAAAATAAAGGATAAAAAAGATAGGATATTTTCCTCACTCTCAAAGAACTTATAAATTCCGTACACACGGAACAAGGACAATTACAAATTAAGGTGCATGCATTCAGAGTTCAGAAAAAGAATAGTTACCGGAGAAGAACGGCTTCATAGAAGAGGTGGAACTGTCTAGGATGGGGTGCCTTTATGCCTTCCCAAATCATAAACCATTTCTAAAGCAAGTAGTGATGGATATGAGATCATTGTTTCAAAATATGAGGTCCAATCATCTATTTGCAGTTTACATAGCTTTTTTTCAAATTTTATGACATTCGTCCATCCGACAAATATTTATTGACCCCTACTATGTGCCAGGCATTTTTCTAGGAGCTGGAGATACACCAGTAAACAAGGCAGGAAAGTCTTTGCCCTCACAGAGAGTCCATTTTAATTGGGAAAAGAGACAATAAGCCCATATTCAAATAATTATAAAGCAGGATGAGAGGACAGAGAGTGACAGAGGGTGTGATTTCATACAGGGAGAGCCAGCCAATAGCTCTGAGGAGGTGACATCTGAGCTGAGATCTTAGTAGAATGAGAGAGAAGCCAGGTGGATCAGCTACCTGGAAAGGACTGTATAGACTTGTTTCCCTGGTCAATTTTGCCTTGTCTGAGCATCAACAAGCCTTTGTAACATCCCGCTCCCAAACTATACCTGTTGCATTCAAGATGGCAGGTTCCATCTCCTCCTCTAATCCAGTGTACCTACTTCTGAGATTTAAAAAAAAAAAAATTTGTCCCATCACTCCTTCGAGCTGATGGATTCTAGTTACCACCAAGCATACCGGAAATATTGATGGGAGTTGGGTGATCATTTTAATTAATGTCAACTTTAATGTTAGAAGATGCAAATGGTTTAGTTTAAAAACCACTAGATTCTCTATTTCTGCCAATCATTAAAAGATCTGAACTAAAGCTATTTTAAACACTATTATTAATCCAACTATATTATTAGTGTGACAATTACTTTTATGAAACAACTGGAAAATATTTCCTAAACTTAAACTCAGAAAAGGCCTTCTAACTTCTGTTTTGATCTTGATAGTTTATTTTTAAGAGCACATTATATCTACTTTGTTCTGTAAGTCTCTTGAAGGCTTCAGACCAAAAGCAATAAAATTCTGAACTGACCTAAATGCCTTCCCCTCCACCTCTCCAATTCCTTTCCATGCCAAGTTCTCATAACTCCATGAAGCCTGTTCATCCAGCCTCATGTAAGGTTTGTCTCCTCAGTAAACTATTCCAGGATAGCGACTACATCTTATACCTTGTTTTACCCTCTATTGTATCTCGCACTGTGCTTTGCCCCCAGGTACTGTATAAATACTTGTTTGCTGATCAACTAAATATAGGCGCTTACTGAAGTAAGCCTGGACGGAAGTCACAGTGCTATAGAAACTGTTTTTCTAAGTTTTTTTGTTGGCAAATTCAGTTACTGATGTGCTTTCTGATAACTGGAATCCTAGGGACAAGGGGAATGACTGACCTGGTCAACAAGTGTGGCTCCCTGATGAGACGCTGAGTCATTGTATGGTAATCTGTCTACCCAGAAAACCAAGTCATTTCTACATGCGCAGGTCACTGAAGAGACATTTTACTTTCCTTCTGGGAAATGTAGAGTCACTTGTCTGGAAAATAGAGTGATCATTCCGATATCCTATCATTAACACAGGATCCAATGTATACCTGGTTTTTTGGAGTAGTGTCTAGGATGAATTGAGCATTTCACATACACTATTAATCATGACTGGAGAAAAACTTTCACTTAGATGAGGCTGATGGAAGAGGCTACAGAGTGGAAGGGACAGATGCAGATGTTTTGCAAGAATGGATTTGGTAACTTACATGCTATGGAGCTAAGACAGTGCTAACATTTCTAATATGGGGCCTGGAGGAATAATGACTTCTTTCCTTATCTTAAGCATTGCCATAGGTGGTCAGCCCTAAAGCCAAAAGGCCAGCAGAGCCTGCATCTCTTCTCAAGTTACTACCATTGCCTCCAGCGTTGGCCTCCAGGAGGGCTGCATTTAATGACTCCTCTTCCTTCCTTCTGTTTATTTGTTTGAAAGTTAAGCTTGTTTAGTTATCATTGATTTGTTGTGGGGCTGTCAAGGGTGATTTATCAGGAGCTTGTTCATAGTGACCTTTAAAATACAGCTATGTTATTGCAGCCATGTCATTTTCGCAGTATCAGAGAAATGATTTAGTTGATATAGTCATGCTCTTTTACAACTTACTAAATGTATGGGGTGCTGAGCTTTTTCTCTTTGATTTTCTTTCATTAAAACTCAATAACATATTAGGTAGATATTATCACTTAGCCTTGAAAGTTAATTTGAACTTTTTAGGTACTCAAAGTACCTTTAACCACATTTCTCCAACAGGACTACAATGAATTAAATGAGCATGACAATTGGAACATTTGGCAAGTTGATATTTGCAAGAAGGTTTTATTCTTTCAGGCTGGTCTGCTTTGTTCTCAAAGGCAACTGCTCCTTGAATGCGCAATCCAATTTAGTAATGTGATTTCCTTTTCTGATTTTTGCTTTTTGTAACCATGTTAACATTTTTTTTTTTTTCTTAAGAGCTATGGTGTTTTTTTCTGGGCAGGAAGTATTTTCTTGAAGGGTATCCTGACAAACAAGTTGATGAAGGGCCACTGGGGCTCAACCGGTAGACCAGAAGAATACCACAGGTTTGTGGTGCCCGACAGCAGGCATAATCTTCCTCCTGAATGGATTCAAACTAGCATTTTCCCAAGAGACTTCTGACATGGTTAGAGATATATAGACTCATTTGGGGGAGAGTGTAAATAAATTGGTACAGCTTTTACAGAGAGTAGTTGGCAACAATGTGATATTTTCCATCTATCATGTTGGCAAAATTTTTGAAGATTGATAAGAGCCAGTGGTGGGAAAGGTGGGGAGTAATGGGTACTCTCATACTCCATTGACAAAAGTGTATATTACCTTTTGGAGAGTAATTTGGAAATATGAATAAAAATTGTAAATGCATGTACTATTTGATCCAGCAACTCCTTTTCTGACAATTAGACTAAGAAATACTTGTACAATTTAGCAAATGTATATATACAACTATATTCATTGTGGAATATGAAGAGAGAACAGTGAGAAAGGAGGCAAAGAAATAGAAGGGAGGTATCAGCAGGATAATTATTTATTATGTGAGCTTGTCTCTCTAAAACGTTTGATATCCATGTCTTCTCCCCCATTAAATGCCAGAAATACCCCCCAGTTATTATAATAATCAAAACTTTTTACTACACATAAACCTTTCTAAACACTCATAAAGGGGTACTCCCCCTCCCTGGTTGAGAACCACTGGGGCTTGATCAAGGATGACCATTTAGATAAGAAGTAACAAGTGTTGGTGAGGGTGTGGAGAAAAAGGAACCCTTGTGCACTGTTCGTGAGAACACAAATTGGTACAGCCAGTGTGGAAAACAATATGGACTTTCCTCAGAAAATTAAAAACAGAAATACCATATGATCCAATAACTTCACTACTGGATATTTACACAAAGCTAAAACACTAATTTGAAAAGATATATACACCTCTATGTTTACTGCAGCATTATTTACAATAGCCAAAATATGGAAGCAACCTAAGTGTCCATTGATAGATGAGTGGATAAAGATGTGGTATAATATATACAATGGAATATTGTGAAGTCATAAAAAGGATGAGATCTTGCCATTTGCAACAACATGGATGAACCCAGAGGGTATTATGCTAAGTGAAATCAGTCAGACTGAGAAAGACAAATACCATATGATTTCACTTATATGTGAAATCTAAAAAAACAAATGAATAAACAAACAAGCAAAAAGCAAAATCAGACCTATTAATACAGAGAACAAACTAAGGGATGCCAAGGGAAGGGCAGTGGGGAGATGGGCGAAATGGGTGAAGAGGAGTGGGAGATACAGACTTGCAGTTACAGAATGAATGAGTCATGGGAATAAAAGTTACAGCATAGGGAATATAGTCAATGATATTGTAATAGCATTGTATGGTGACAGATGGGAGCTTCACTTGTGATGAGCAGAGCATAACGTATAGAGGTGTTGAATCACTATATTGTACACCTGAAAATAATGTAACCTTGGATGTCAACTATACTCTAATAAAAAAAAAAACTAAGGGGGCACCTGGGTGGCTCAGTCAATTAAGCTTTGGACTCTTGATTTCAGCTCAGGTCATGATCTTAGGGTCCTGAGATGGAGCCCCACATTGGTTCCTTGCTCAGCAGGGAATCTGCTGGAGATTCTCCCTCTCCCCCTGCTCCTTCCCCACTCAAATAAATAAATGAATAAATCTTTTTTAAAAATTAAGGACTTTTTATGCTCTACTAATGTGTTTGGACTTGCTCCTGTACAACCTGAGCTTCTCAAACTATAGTAGGAGATGGTGTGCAAAAAGATACTTGAATTCCGGGGGCGGAGCAAGATGGCAGAGGAGTAGGAGACCTGGATTTCATCTGGTCCCAGGAATGCAGCTGGATAGGGATCAAACCATTCTGAACACCTACGAACTCAACAAGAGATCAAAGAAAAGAATAGCAGCAACTCTCTGAACAGAAAAGCGACCACTTTCTGGAAGGTAGGACGTGCGGAGAGGTGAATCCGAGGCGATATTCAGGAGGATAGACGGCGGGGGAGGGGGCCTCCGGCTGCCGCTTCTGGCAAGTGATAGAGCTGCGGAGCACAAAATCGGAACTTTTAAAGGTCGGCTCCACTGAGGGACATCGCTCCAGTGGCTAAGTGGGGGGTGGAACCTTCGTGGGACAGTGTGGTCTCAGGACCCTCGGGGTCACAGAAAGACCAGGGGTGCCTGAGTGCGGCAGAGCTCCCAGGTATCAGAGCGGGGAAGCTGGCTGCAGAGACAGAGCCGAGGCGCGGGCTCTCAGCTCGGGGTTGTCATAAACCATCATCCGCGGCACAGTCGGGCCACTGCTCCTCCAGCAGGGACCCAACAAGTGGCAGATCCGGGGAGACTCCCCTTCCTCCCCCGGGAGGAGTGGCGCGGGAGCGCACCGCAGGGATCTGCTGGGTTTGGAGACTCCACACGGGGTTGGGTGCCAGAGATAGAAACGCTCGGTCACAGGCCGGGTGAGCACGGAGTGCGGCCGGAGACCGGGGAGACGGGAGTGACTGACTGCTTTTCTCTGGGGGCGCACTGAGGAGAGGGGCCCCAAGTTCTCGGCTCCTCCAGGGCGGAGATTGGGAGGCCGCCATTTTCACTCTCATCCTCCAAAGCTGTACGGAAAGCTTGCAGGGAACAAAAGCTCCGGAGAGCAAACCCGAGCAGATTACTTAGCCCGGACCGGGCAAGGGCAGGGCAATTCCGCCTCCGGCAAAGACATTTGGGAGCCACGGCAACAGGCCCCTCCCCCAGAAGATCAGCGAGAACAGCCAGCCAAGACCAAGTTTACCGATCAATGAGAACGGCAGAACTCCAGTGCTAGGGGAACACTGCACATAGAATTCATGGCTTTTTTACCATGATTCTTTAGTCTTT